>NW_026894325.1:0-149017 GCF_032452875.1 Bos javanicus | reverse complement strand
AATCAGCCACGTGATCAGTGCATGAGTGCCACGTGATCAGTGCATGATAGTCACGCGTGATGGTGTGATCAGCCACGTGAACAGTGCATGATCAGCCACGTGATCAGTGCATGATAGCCACGTGATCAGTGCATGATCAGTTACGTGATCAGTGCATGATCAGCCACGTGATCAGTGCATGGTCAGACACGTGATCAGTGTATGATCAGCCACGTGATCAGTGCATGATATCCAAGTGATCAGTGCATGATCATCACGTGATCAGTGCATGATCAGCCACGTGAACAGTGCATGCTCAGTCACGTGATCTGGGCCTGCTGAGCGCGTGATTACTGTCTGCTCATCTGCTTGACAATTGCCAGCTGAGCTGCACGATTCCTGCCTGTCATCTGCTTGACATTGAGCTGTGCTGGTAATTCCCCTGCTCAGCTGCTTGATTATTGCCAGCTGAGCAGCATGATTCCTCACACCTGAGTTCCATGATTATTGCCTGCTGACTGTTTGATTCGTGCCTACTCAGCTCTTTGTTTATTGCCTCCAGAGGCACATGATCAGTGTATGATAGCAAACATGATCAGCGCATGATCAGTCACATGATCAGCGCCATTAAGTCACGTGATCACTACATGATAGTCATGTGATCAGTCCATGCTCAGTCACGGATCAGTGCATGATCAGCCACGTGATCAGTGCATGATCTGTCACAAGATCAGTATGATCATCCACGTGATCAGTGCATGGGCAGTCATGTGATCAGTGCATGATATAGACGTGAACAGTGCATGATCAGTCCGTGATCAGTGCATGATAGCCACGTGATCAGTGCATGATCAGTCACCTGATGGGTGTATGATCATTCACGTGACCTGTACATGGTAGCTACATGATCATTGCATGATCAGCCACGTGAGTAGTGCATGATAGCCACGTGATCACTGCATGATCAGTCACGTGATCAGTGCATGATCAGTCATGTGACCAGTACATGGTAGCTGCGTGATCATGCATGATCAGCCACGTGAGCAGTGCATGATAGCCACGTGATCAGTGCATGATCAGACACGTGATCAGTGCATGATCAGCCACGTGATCAGTGCATGATCAGCCACGTGATCAGTGCATGATCAGGCACGTGATCAGTGCATGTCAGCCACGTGATCAGTGCATGATAGCCACGTGATCAGTGCATGATCAGTCACGTGATCAGTGCATGATCAGTCACGTGATCAGTGCATGATCAGCCACGTGATCAGTGCATGATCAGCCACGTGATCAGTGCATGATCAATTACGTGATCAGTGCATGATCAGTCACGATCAGTACATGGCAGCTACGTGACGTCGTGCATGATCAGCCACGTGATCAGTGCATGATAGCCACGTGATCAGTGCATGATCAGCCACGTGATCAGTGCATGATCAGTCACGTGATACGTGTGTGTGATGAAGCACGTGATCAGTGCATGATAGCCACGTGATCAGTGCATGACAGCCACGTGATCAGTGCATGATCAGCCACGTGATCAGTGCATGATCAGTCACGTGATCAGTGTGATCAGCCACGTGATCAGTGCATGATCAGCCACGTGATCAGTGCATGATCAATTACGTGATCAGTGCATGATCAGCCACGTGATCAGTGCATGATCAGCACGTGATCAGTGCATGATCAGCCACGTGAGCAGTGCATGATAGCCACGTGATCAGTGCGATCAGTCACGTGATCAGTGCATGATCAGCCACGTGATCAGTGCATGATCAGTGATGATCTGCATGATCAGTCACGTGATCAGTGCATGATAGCCACGATCAGTGCATGATCAGTCACGTGAGCAGTGCATGATCAGCCACGTGATCAGTGCATGAGACACGTGATCAGTATGATCAGCCACGTGATCAGTGCATGATATCCAGTGATCAGTGCATGATCATCACGTGATCAGTGTATGATCAGCCACGTGAACAGTGCATGCTCAGTCACGTGATCTGGCCTGCTGAGCTGCGTGATTACTGTCTGCTCATCTGCTTGACAATTGCCAGCTGAGCTGCACTTCCTGCCTGTCATCTGCTTGACAATTGCCAGCTGTGCTGCGTAATTCCTGCCTGCTCAGCTGCTTGATTATTGCCAGCTGAGCAGCATGATTCCTCACACTGAGTTCCATGATTAGCCTGCTGACTGTTTGATTCGTGCCTACTCAGCTCTTTGTTTATTGCCTCCAGAGGCACATGATCAGTGTATGATAGCAAACATGATCAGCGCATGATCAGTCACATGATCAGCGCCATTAAGTCACGTGATCACTACATGATAGTCATGTGATCAGTCCATGCTCAGTCACGGTATCAGTGCATGATCAGCCACGTGATCAGTGCATGATCTGTCACATGATTAGTGTATGATCATCCACGTGATCAGTGCAGGCAGTCATGTGATCAGTGCATGATATAGACGTGATCAGCATGATCAGTCTCGTGATCAGTGCATGATAGCCACGTGATCAGTGCATGATCAGTCACCTGATGGGTGTATGATCATTCCGTGACCTGTACATGGTAGCCATGATCATTGCATGATCAGCCACGTGAGTAGTGCATGATAGCCACGTGATCAGTGCATGATCAGCACGTGATCAGCATGATCAGTCATGTGATCAGTGCATGATCAGTCACGTGATCAGTGCATGATCAGTCACGTGATCAGTGCATGATAGCCACGTGATCAGTGCATGATCAGTCACGTGATCAGTGCATGATCAGCCACGTGATCAGTGCATGATCAGTCACGTGATCAGTGCATGATCAGCCACGTGATCAGTGCATGATAGCCACGTGATCAGTGCATGATCAGTCACGTGATCAGTGCATGATCAGCCACGTGATCAGTGCATGATCAGCCACGTGATCAGTGCATGATCAGCCACGTGATCAGTGCATGATCAGTCACGTGATCAGTGCATGATCAGCACGTGATCAGTGCATGATCAGCACGTGATCATTGCATGATCAGTCACGTGATCAGTGCATGATCAGCCACGTGATCAGTGCATGATCAGCTACGTGATCAGCATGATCAGCCACGTGATCAGTGCATGATAGCCACGTGATCATGCATGATCAGCCACGTGATCAGTGCATGATCAGCACGTGATCAGTGCATGATCAGCCACGTGATCAGTGCATGATCAGTCACGTGATCAGTGCATGATCAGCCACGTGATCAGTGCATGATCAGCCACGTGATCAGTGCATGATCAGTCACGTGATCAGTGCATGATCAGCCACGTGATCAGTGCATGATCAGCCACGTGATCAGTGCATGATCATTTACGTGATCAGTGCATGATCAGTCACGTGATCAGTGCATGGTAGCTACGTGATCATTGCATGATAGTCACGTGATCAGTGCATGATAGCCACGTGATCAGTGCATGATCAGTCACGTGATCAGTGCATGATCAGCCACGTGATCAGTGCATGATCAGCCACGTGATCAGTGCATGATCAGTCACGTGATCAGTATGATCAGCCACGTGATCAGTGCATGATCAGCCACGTGATCAGTGCATGATCAGTTACGCAGTGCATGATCAGTCACGTGATCAGTGCATGGTAGTCACGTGATCAGTGCATGATCAGCCACGTGATCAGTGCATGATAGCCACGTGATCAGTGCATGATCAGCCACGTGATCAGTGCATGATCAGCCACGTGATCAGTGCATGATCACGTGATCAGTGCATGATCAGTCACGTGACAGTGTATGATCAGCCACGTGATTGTGCATGATCAGCCACATCAGTGCATGATAGCCACGTGATCAGTGCATGAGTCACGTGACAGTGCATGATAGCCACGTGATCAGTGCATGATCCACGTGATCAGTGCATGATAGTCACGTGATCAGTGCATGATCAGCTACGTGATCAGTGCATGATCAGCACACGTGATCAGTGCATGATAGCCACGTGATCAGTGCATGATCAGTCCGGCAGTGCATGATCAGCACGTGATCAGTGCATGATGACATGATCAGTGCATGATCAGTCACGTGATCAGTGCATGATCAGTCACGTGATCAGTGCATGATCAGTCACGTGATCAGTGCATGATCAGCCACGTGATCAGTGCATGATCAGCCACGTGATCAGTGCATGATCAGTCACGTGATCAGTGCATGATCAGTCATGTGATCAGTGCATGATCAGCCACGTGATCAGTGCATGATCAGCCACGTGATCAGTGCATGATCAATTACGTGATCAGTGCATGATCAGTCACGTGATCAGTGCATGATAGCACGTGATCAGTGCATGATCAGCCACGTGATCAGTGCATGATAGCCACGTGATCAGTGCATGATAGCCACGTGATCAGTGCATGATCAGTCACGTGATACGTGGTGATCAGCCACGTGATCAGTGCATGATATCCACGTGATCAGTGCATGACAGCCACGTGATCAGTGCATGATAGCCACGTGATCAGTGCATGATCAGTCACGTGATACAGTGTGATCAGCCACGTGATCAGTGCATGATGAGCCACGTGATCAGTGCAGGATCAATTACGTGATCAGTGCATGATCAGTCATGACCAGTACATGGTTGCACGTGATCGTGCATGATCAGCCACGTGAGCAGAGCATGATAGCCACGTGATCAGTGCATGATCAGTCACGTGATCAGTACATGATCAGTCACGTGAACAGTGCATGATCATTTACGTGATCTGTGCATGATCAGTCACGTGAGTATATGGTAGCTACGTGATCATTCCATGACGAGCCACGTGAGCAGTGCATGATAGCCACGTGATGTGTGCATGAGTTACGTGAGCAGAGTATGATCAGCCACGTGATCAGTGCATGAGTGCACGTGATCAGTGCATGATATGTCACGTGACAGGTGTGTGATCAGCCACGTGAACAGTGCATGTTCAGCCACGTGATCAGTGCATGATAGCCACGTGATCAGTGCATGATCAGTTACGTGAGCAGTGTATGATCAGCCACGTGATCAGTGCATGGTCAGACACGTGAACAGTGTATGATCAGCCACGTGATCAGTGCATGATATCCAAGTGATCAGTGCATGATCATCACGTGATCAGTGTATGATCAGCCACGTGAACAGTGCATGCTCAGTCACGTGATCTGGGCCTGCTGAGCTGCGTGATTACTGTCTGCTCATCTGCTTGACAATTGCCAGCTGAGCTGCACGATTCCTGCCTGTCATCTGCTTGACAATTGCCAGCTGTGCTGCGTAATTCCTGCCTGCTCAGCTGCTTGATTATTGCCAGCTGAGCAGCATGATTCCTCACACCTGAGTTCCATGATTATTGCCTGCTGACTGTTTGATTCGTGCCTACTCAGCTCTTTGTTTATTGCCTCCAGAGGCACATGATCAGTGTATGATAGCAAACATGATCAGCGCATGATCAGTCACATGATCAGCGCCATTAAGTCACGTGATCACTACATGATAGTCATGTGATCAGTCCATGCTCAGTCACGGTATCAGTGCATGATCAGCCACGTGATCAGTGCATGATCTGTCACATGATTAGTGTATGATCATCCACGTGATCAGTGCATGGCAGTCATGTGATCAGTGCATGATATAGACGTGATCAGTGCATGATCAGTCTCGTGATCAGTGCATGATAGCCACGTGATCAGTGCATGATCAGTCACCTGATGGGTGTATGATCATTCACGTGACCTGTACATGGTAGCTACATGATCATTGCATGATCAGCCACGTGAGTAGTGCATGATAGCCACGTGATCAGTGCATGATCAGTCACGTGATCAGTGCATGATCAGTCATGTGACCAGTACATGGTAGCTGCGTGATCAGTGCATGATCAGCCACGTGAGCAGTGCATGATAGCCACGTGATCAGTGCATGATCAGTCACGTGATCAGTGCATGATCAGTCACGTGATCAGTGCATGATCAGGCACGTGATCAGTGTATGATCAGCCACGTGATCAGTGCATGATAGCCACGTGATCAGTGCATGATCAGTCACGTGATCAGTGCATGATCAGTCACGTGATCAGTGCATGATCAGCCACGTGATCAGTGCATGATCAGCCACGTGATCAGTGCATGATCAATTACGTGATCAGTGCATGATCAGTCACGTGATCAGTACATGGTAGCTACGTGATCAGTGCATGATCAGCCACGTGATCAGTGCATGATAGCCACGTGATCAGTGCATGATCAGTCACGTGATCAGTGCATGATCAGCCACGTGATCAGTGCATGATAGCCACGTGATCAGTGCATGATCAGCCACGTGATCAGTGCATGATGAGCCACGTGATCAGTGCATGATCAATTACGTGATCAGTGCATGATCAGTCACGTGACCAGTACATGGTTGCCACGTGATCGTGCATGATCAGCCACGTGAGCAGTGCATGATAGCCACGTGATCAGTGCATGATCAGTCACGTGATCAGTACATGATCAGTCACGTGAACAGTGCATGATCATTTACGTGATCTGTGCATGATCAGTCACGTGACCAGTATATGGTTGCTACGTGATCATTCCATGACAGCCACGTGAGCAGTGCATGATAGCCACGTGATGTGTGCATGAGTTACGTGAGCAGAGTATGATCAGCCACGTGATCAGTGCATGAGTGCCACGTGATCAGTGCATGATATGTCACGTGACAGTGTGTGATCAGCCACGTGATCAGTGCATGATCAGCCACGTGATCAGTGCATGATAGCCACGTGATCAGTGCATGATCAGTTACGTGAGCAGTGTATGATCAGCCACGTGATCAGTGCATGGTCAGACACGTGAACAGTGTATGATCAGCCACGTGATCAGTGCATGATATCCACGTGATCAGTGCATGATCATCACGTGATCAGTGTATGATCAGCCACGTGAACAGTGCATGCTCAGTCACGTGATCTGGGCCTGCTGAGCTGCGTGATTACTGTCTGCTCATCTGCTTGACAATTGCCAGCTGAGCTGCACGATTCCTGCCTGTCATCTGCTTGACAATTGCCAGCTGTGCGTAATTCCTGCCTGCTCAGCTGCTTGATTATTGCCAGCTGAGCAGCATGATTCCTCACACCTGAGTTCCATGATTATTGCCTGCTGACTGTTTGATTCGTGCCTACTCAGCTCTTTGTTTATTGCCTCCAGAGGCACATGATCAGTGTATGATAGCAAACATGATCAGCGCATGATCAGTCACATGATCAGCGCCATTAAGTCACGTGATCACTACATGATAGTCATGTGATCAGTCCATGCTCAGTCACGGTATCAGTGCATGATCAGCCACGTGATCAGTGCATGATCTGTCACATGATTAGTGTATGATCATCCACGTGATCAGTGCATGGGCAGTCATGTGATCAGTGCATGATATAGACGTGATCAGTGCATGATCAGTCACGTGATCAGTGCATGATAGCCACGTGATCAGTGCATGATCAGTCACCTGATGGGTGTATGATCATTCACGTGACCTGTACATGGTAGCTACATGATCATTGCATGATCAGCCACGTGAGTAGTGCATGATAGCCACGTGATCAGTGCATGATCAGTCACGTGATCAGTGCATGATCAGTCATGTGACCAGTACATGGTAGCTGCGTGATCATGGCATGATCAGCCACGTGAGCAGTGCATGATAGCCACGTGATCAGTGCATGATCATCACGAGATCAGTGCATGATCAGTCACGTGATCAGTGCATGATCAGCCACGTGATCAGTGCATGATCAGGCACGTGATCAGTGTATGATCAGCCAAGTGATCAGTGCATGATAGCCACGTGATCAGTGCATGATCAGTCACGTGATCAGTGCATGATCAGTCACGTGATCAGTGCATGATCAGCCACGTGATCAGTGCATGATCAGCCACGTGATCAGTGCATGATCAGTTACGTGATCAGTGCATGATCAGTCACGTGATCAGTGCATGATAGCTACGTGATCATTGCATGATCAGTCACGTGATCAGTGCATGATAGCCACGTGATCAGTGCATGATAGCCACGTGATCAGTGATCAGTCATGTGAGATGTGTGATCAGCCACGTGATCAGTGCATGATATCCACGTGATCAGTGCATGACAGCCACGTGATCAGTGCATGAGCCACGTGATCAGTGCATGATCAGTCACGTGATACATGTGTGATCAGCCACGTGATCAGTGCATGATGAGCCACGTGATCAGTGCATGATCAATTACGTGATCAGTGCATGATCAGTCACGTGACCAGTACATGGTTGCTGCGTGATCGTTGCATGATCAGCCACGTGAGCAGAGCATGATAGCCACGTGATCAGTGCATGATCAGTCACGTGATCAGTACATGATCAGTCACGTGAACAGTGCATGATCATTTACGTGATCTGTGCATGATCAGTCACGTGACCAGTATATGGTAGCTACGTGATCATTCCATGACGAGCCACGTGAGCAGTGCATGATAGCCACGTGATGTGTGCATGAGTTACGTGAGCAGAGTATGATCAGCCACGTGATCAGTGCATGAGTGCCACGTGATCAGTGCATGATATGTCACGTGACAGGTGTGTGATCAGCCACGTGAACAGTGCATGTTCAGCCACGTGATCAGTGCATGATAGCCACGTGATCAGTGCATGATCAGTTACGTGAGCAGTGTATGATCAGCCACGTGATCAGTGCATGGTCAGACACGTGAACAGTGTATGATCAGCCACGTGATCAGTGCATGATATCCAAGTGATCAGTGCATGATCATCACGTGATCAGTGTATGATCAGCCACGTGAACAGTGCATGCTCAGTCACGTGATCTGGGCCTGCTGAGCTGCGTGATTACTGTCTGCTCATCTGCTTGACAATTGCCAGCTGAGCTGCACGATTCCTGCCTGTCATCTGCTTGACAATTGCCAGCTGTGCTGCGTAATTCCTGCCTGCTCAGCTGCTTGATTATTGCCAGCTGAGCAGCATGATTCCTCACACCTGAGTTCCATGATTATTGCCTGCTGACTGTTTGATTCGTGCCTACTCAGCTCTTTGTTTATTGCCTCCAGAGGCACATGATCAGTGTATGATAGCAAACATGATCAGCGCATGATCAGTCACATGATCAGCGCCATTAAGTCACGTGATCACTACATGATAGTCATGTGATCAGTCCATGCTCAGTCACGGTATCAGTGCATGATCAGCCACGTGATCAGTGCATGATCTGTCACATGATTAGTGTATGATCATCCACGTGATCAGTGCATGGGCAGTCATGTGATCAGTGCATGATATAGACGTGATCAGTGCATGATCAGTCTCGTGATCAGTGCATGATAGCCACGTGATCAGTGCATGATCAGTCACCTGATGGGTGTATGATCATTCACGTGACCTGTACATGGTAGCTACATGATCATTGCATGATCAGCCACGTGAGTAGTGCATGATAGCCACGTGATCAGTGCATGATCAGTCACGTGATCAGTGCATGATCAGTCATGTGACCAGTACATGGTAGCTGTGATCATGGCATGATCAGCCACGTGAGCAGTGCATGATAGCCACGTGATCAGTGCATGATCAGACACGTGATCAGTGCATGATCAGTCACGTGATCAGTGCATGATCAGCCACGTGATCAGTGCATGATCAGCCACGTGATCAGTGTATGATCAGCCAAGTGATCAGTGCATGATAGCCACGTGATCAGTGCATGATCAGTCACGTGATCAGTGCATGATCAGTTACGTGATCAGTGCATGATCAGCCACGTGATCAGTGCATGATCAGCCACGTGATCAGTGCATGATCAGCCACGTGATCAGTGCATGATCAGTCACGTGATCAGTACATGGTAGCTACGTGATCAGTGCATGATCAGCCACGTGATCAGTGCATGATAGCCACGTGATCAGTGCATGATAGCCACGTGATCAGTGCATGATCAGTCATGTGATACATGTGTGATCAGCCACGTGATCAGTGCATGATAGCCACGTGATCAGTGCATGATCAGTGTGATGACAGTGCATGAGAGCCACGTGATCAGTGCATGATCAGTCACGTGATACATGTGTGATCAGCCACGTGATCAGTGCATGATAGCCACGTGATCAGTGCATGATCAATTACGTGATCAGTGCATGATCAGTCACGTGACCAGCATGGTTGCCACGTGATCGTGCATGATCAGCGTGAGCAGTGCATGATAGCCACGTGATCAGTGCATGATCAGTCACGTGATCATTACATGATCAGTCACGTGATCAGTGCATGATCAGTTACGTGATCAGTGCATGATCAGTCACGTGACCAGTATATGGTAGCTACGTGATCATTCCATGACGAGCCACGTGAGCAGTGCATGATAGCCACGTGATGTGTGCATGATCAGTTACGTGAGCAGAGTATGATCAGCCACGTGATCAGTGCATGAGTGCCACGTGATCAGTGCATGATATGTCACGTGACAGGTGTGTGATCAGCCACGTGAACAGTGCATGTTCAGCCACGTGATCAGTGCATGATAGCCACGTGATCAGTGCATGATCAGTTACGTGATCAGTGTATGATCAGCCACGTGATCAGTGCATGATCCACGTGATCAGTGCATGATCATCACGTGATCAGTGTATGATCAGCCACGTGAACAGTGCATGCTCAGTCACGTGATCAGGGCCTGCTGAGCTGCGTGATTACTGTCTGCTCATCTGCTTGACAATTGCCAGCTGAGCTGCACGATTCCTGCCTGTCATCTGCTTGACAATTGCCAGCTGTGCTGCGTAATTCCTGCCTGCTCAGCTGCTTGATTATTGCCAGCTGAGCAGCATGATTCCTCACACCTGAGTTCCATGATTATTGCCTGCTGACTGTTTGATTCGTGCCTACTCAGCTCTTTGTTTATTGCCTCCAGAGGCACATGATCAGTGTATGATAGCAAACATGATCAGCGCATGATCAGTCACATGATCAGCGCCATTAAGTCACGTGATCACTACATGATAGTCATGTGATCAGTCCATGCTCAGTCACGGTATCAGTGCATGATCAGCCACGTGATCAGTGCATGATCTGTCACATGATTAGTGTGATCATCCACGTGATCAGTGCACGGGCAGTCATGTGATCAGTGCATGATATAGACGTGATCAGTGCATGATCAGTCTCGTGATCAGTGCATGATAGCCACGTGATCAGTGCATGATCAGTCACCTGATGGGTGTATGATCATTCACGTGACCTGTACATGGTAGCTACATGATCATTGCATGATCAGCCACGTGAGTAGTGCATGATAGCCACGTGATCACTGCATGATCAGTCACGTGATCAGTGCATGATCAGTCATGTGACCAGTACATGGTAGCTGCGTGATCATGCATGATCAGCCACGTGAGCAGTGCATGATAGCCACGTGATCAGTGCATGATCAGTCACGTGATCAGTGCATGATCAGTCACGTGATCAGTGCATGATCAGCCACGTGATCAGTGCATGATCAGCCACGTGATCAGTGCATGATAGCCACGTGATCAGTGCATGATCAGTCACGTGATCAGTGCATGATCAGCCACGTGATCAGTGCATGATCAGCCACGTGATCAGTGCATGATCAGCCACGTGATCAGTGCATGATCAGTCACGTGATCAGTGCATGATCAGTCACGTGACAGTGACATGGTAGCTACGTGATCAGTGCATGATCAGCCACGTGATCAGTGCATGATAGCCACGTGATCAGTGCATGATCAGTCACGTGATCAGTGCATGATCAGTCACGTGATCAGTGCATGATAGTCACGTGATCAGTGCATGATCAGCCACGTGATCAGTGCATGATAGCCACGTGATCAGTGCATGATCAGTCACGTGATCAGTGCATGATCAGTCACGTGATCAGTGCATGATCAGCCACGTGATCAGTGCATGATCAGTCACGTGATCAGTGCATGATCAGCCACGTGATCAGTGCATGATAGCCACGTGATCAGTGCATGATCAGCCACGTGATCAGTGCATGATCAGTCACGTGATCAGTGCATGATCAGCCACGTGATCAGTGCATGATCAGCCACGTGATCAGTGCATGATCAGTCACGTGATCAGTGCATGATCAGTCACGTGATCAGTACATGGTAGCTACGTGATCATTGCATGATCAGCCACGTGATCAGTGCATGATAGCCACGTGATCAGTGCATGATAGCCACGTGATCAGTGCATGATCAGTCACGTGATCAGTGCATGATCAGCCACGTGATCAGTGCATGATTCACGTGATCAGTGCATGATCAGCCACGTGATCAGTGCATGATCAGCCACGTGATCAGTGCATGATCAGTCACGTGATCAGTGCATGATAGCTACGTGATCAGTGCATGATCAGCCAGATCAGTGCATGATAGCCACGTGATCAGTGCATGATCAGTCACGTGATCAGTGCATGATCAGCCACGTGATCAGTGCATGATAGCCACGTGATCAGTGCATGATCAGCCACGTGATCAGTGCATGATCAGCCACGTGATCAGTGCATGATCAGTCAGTGATACATGTGTGATCAGCCACGTGATCAGTGCATGATAGCCACGTGATCAGTGCATGATCAATTACGTGATCAGTGCATGATCAGTCACGTGATCAGTGCATGGTGCCACGTGATCGTGCATGATCAGCCACGTGATCAGTGCATGATAGCCACGTGATCAGTGCATGATCAGTCACGTGATCAGTGCATGATCAGTCACGTGATCAGTGCATGATCATTTACGTGATCAGTGCATGATCAGTCACGTGACCAGTACATGGTAGCTACGTGATCAGTGCATGATCAGCCACGTGATCAGTGCATGATAGCCACGTGATCAGTGCATGATCTACGTGATCAGTGCATGATCAGCCACGTGATCAGTGCATGAGTGCCACGTGATCAGTGCATGATCAGCCACGTGATCAGTGCATGATCAGCCACGTGATCAGTGCATGATCAGCCACGTGATCAGTGCATGATCAGCCACGTGATCAGTGCATGATCAGTTACGTGATCAGTGCATGATCAGCCACGTGATCAGTGCATGATCAGCCACGTGAACAGTGCATGATCAGCCACGTGATCAGTGCATGATAGCCACGTGATCAGTGCATGATCAGTCACGTGATCAGTGTATGATCAGCCACGTGATCAGTGCATGGTCAGACACGTGAACAGTGTATGATCAGCCACGTGATCAGTGCATGATATCCGTGATCAGTGCATGATCATCACGTGATCAGTGTATGATCAGCCACGTGAACAGTGCATGCTCAGTCACGTGATCTGGGCCTGCTGAGCTGCGTGATTACTGTCTGCTCATCTGCTTGACAATTGCCAGCTGAGCTGCACGATTCCTGCCTGTCATCTGCTTGACAATTGCCAGCTGTGCTGCGTAATTCCTGCCTGCTCAGCTGCTTGATTATTGCCAGCTGAGCAGCATGATTCCTCACAGCTGAGTTCCATGATTATTGCCTGCTGACTGTTTGATTCGTGCCTACTCAGCTCTTTGTTTATTGCCTCCAGAGGCACATGATCAGTGTATGATAGCAAACATGATCAGCGCATGATCAGTCACATGATCAGCGCCATTAAGTCACGTGATCACTACATGATAGTCATGTGATCAGTCCATGCTCAGTCACGGTATCAGTGCATGATCAGCCACGTGATCAGTGCATGATCTGTCACATGATTAGTGTATGATCATCCACGTGATCAGTGCATGGGCAGTCATGTGATCAGTGCATGATATAGACGTGATCAGTGCATGATCAGTCTCGTGATCAGTGCATGATAGCCACGTGATCAGTGCATGATCAGTCACCTGATGGGTGTATGATCATTCACGTGACCTGTACATGGTAGCTACATGATCATTGCATGATCAGCCACGTGAGTAGTGCATGATAGCCACGTGATCAGTGCATGATCAGTCACGTGATCAGTGCATGATCAGTCATGTGACCAGTACATGGTAGCTGCGTGATCATGCATGATCAGCCACGTGAGCAGTGCATGATAGCCACGTGATCAGTGCATGATCAGTCACGATCAGTGCATGATCAGTCACGTGATCAGTGCATGATCAGCCACGTGATCAGTGCATGATCAGTCACGTGATCAGTGCATGATCAGCCACGTGATCAGTGCATGATAGCCACGTGATCAGTGCATGATCAGTCACGTGATCAGTGCATGATCAGTCACGTGATCAGTGCATGATCAGCCACGTGATCAGTGCATGATCAGCCACGTGATCAGTGCATGATCATCACGTGATCAGTGCATGATCAGTCACGTGATCAGTGCATGATAGCTACGTGATCAGTGCATGATCAGCCACGTGATCAGTGCATGATAGCCACGTGATCAGTGCATGATAGCCACGTGATCAGTGCATGATCAGTCATGTGATACGTGTGTGATCAGCCACGTGATCAGTGCATGATAGCCACGTGATCAGTGCATGACAGCCACGTGATCAGTGCATGATAGCCACGTGATCAGTGCATGATCAGTCACGTGATACATGTGTGATCAGCCACGTGATCAGTGCATGATCAGCCACGTGATCAGTGCATGATCAATTACGATCAGTGCATGATCAGTCACGTGATCAGTGCATGATCAGCCACGTGATCAGTGCATGATCAGTCACGTGATCAGTGCATGATAGCCACGTGATCAGTGCATGATCAGTCTCACATCTGCATGATCAGCCACGTGATCAGTGCATGATCAGTCACGTGATCAGTGCATGATCAGTCACGTGATCAGTACATGGTAGCTACGTGATCAGTGCATGATCAGCCACGTGATCAGTGCATGATAGCCACGTGATCAGTGCATGATCAGTCACGTGATCAGTGCATGATCAGTCACGTGACCAGCATGGCGTGATCAGTGCATGATCAGCCACGTGATCAGTGCATGATAGCCACGTGATCAGTGCATGATCAGCCACGTGATCAGTGCATGATCAGTCACGTGATCAGCATGATCAGCCACGTGATCAGTGCATGATCAGCCACGTGATCAGTGCATGATCAGCCACGTGATCAGTGCATGATCAGTCACGTGATCAGTGCATGATCAGTCACGTGATCAGTGCATGATCAGCCACGTGATCAGTGCATGATCAGCCACGTGATCAGTGCATGATCAATCACGTGATCAGTGCATGATCAGTCACGTGACCAGTACATGGTAGCTACGTGATCATTGCATGATCAGCCACGTGATCAGTGCATGATAGCCACGTGATCAGTGCATGATCAGTCACGTGATCAGTGCATGATCAGTCACGTGACCAGTGCATGGTAGCTGCGTGATCATGCATGATCAGCCACGTGATCAGTGCATGATAGCCACGTGATCAGTGCATGATCAGTCACGTGATCAGTGCATGATCAGTCACGTGATCAGTGCATGATCAGCCACGTGATCAGTGCATGATCAGTCACGTGATCAGTGCATGATCAGCCACGTGATCAGTGCATGATAGCCACGTGATCAGTGCATGATCAGTCACGTGATCAGTGCATGATCAGTCATGTGATCAGCATATGATCAGCCATGATCAGTGCATGATCAGCCACGTGATCAGTGCATGATCAATCACGTGATCAGTGCATGATCAGTCACGTGATCAGTACATGATAGCTACGTGATCAGTGCATGATCAGCCACGTGATCAGTGCATGATAGCCACGTGATCAGTGCATGATCAGCCACGTGATCAGTGCATGATCAGTCACGTGATAGTGCATGATCAGCCACGTGATCAGTGCATGATAGCCACGTGATCAGTGCATGATCAGCCACGTGATCAGTGCATGATCAGCCACGTGATCAGTGCATGATCAGTCACGTGATCAGTGCATGATAGCCACGTGATCAGTGCATGATCAGCCACGTGATCAGTGCATGATAGCCACGTGATCAGTGCATGATCAGTCACGTGATAGTGCATCAGCCACGATCAGTGCATGATAGCCACGTGATCAGTGCATGATCAGCCACGTGATCAGTGCATGATCAGCCACGTGATCAGTGCATGATCAGTCACGTGATACATGTGTGATCAGCCACGTGATCAGTGCATGATGAGCCACGTGATCAGTGCATGATCAGCCACGTGATCAGTGCATGATCAGTCACGTGATCAGTACATGGTAGCTACGTGATCAGTGCATGATCAGCCACGTGATCAGTGCATGATAGCCACGTGATCAGTGCATGATCAGTCACGTGATCAGTGCATGATCAGTCACGTGATCAGTGCATGATCATTTACGTGATCAGTGCATGATCAGTCACGTGATCAGTGCATGATAGCCACGTGATCATGCATGATCAGCCACGTGATCAGCATGATAGCCACGTGATCAGTGCATGAGTCACGTGATCAGTGCATGATCACATGATCAGTGCATGATGCCACGTGATCAGTGCATGATAGTCACGTGATCAGTGCATGATCAGCCACGTGATCAGTGCATGATCAGCCACGTGATCAGTGCATGATAGCCACGTGATCAGTGCATGATCAGTCACGTGATCAGTGCATGATCAGCCACGTGATCAGTGCATGATCAGCCACGTGATCAGTGCATGATCAGCCACGTGATCAGTGCATGATAGCCACGTGATCAGTGCATGATCAGTCACGTGATCAGTGCATGATCAGCCACGTGATCAGTGCATGGTCAGACACGTGATCAGTGTATGATCAGCCACGTGATCAGTGCATGATATCCACGTGATCAGTGCATGATCATCACGTGATCAGTGTATGATCAGCCACGTGAACAGTGCATGCTCAGTCACGTGATCAGGGCCTGCTGAGCTGCGTGATTACTGTCTGCTCATCTGCTTGACAATTGCCAGCTGAGCTGCACGATTCCTGCCTGTCATCTGCTTGACAATTGCCAGCTGTGCTGCAATTCCTGCCTGCTCAGCTGCTTGATTATTGCCAGCTGAGCAGCATGATTCCTCACACCTGAGTTCCATGATTATTGCCTGCTGACTGTTTGATTCGTGCCTACTCAGCTCTTTGTTTATTGCCTCCAGAGGCACATGATCAGTGTATGATAGCAAACATGATCAGCGCATGATCAGTCACATGATCAGCGCCATTAAGTCACGTGATCACTACATGATAGTCATGTGATCAGTCCATGCTCAGTCACGTGTATCAGTGCATGATCAGCCACGTGATCAGTGCATGATCTGTCACATGATTAGTGTATGATCATCCACGTGATCAGTGCATGGGCAGTCATGTGATCAGTGCATGATATAGACGTGATCAGTGCATGATCAGTCTCGTGATCAGTGCATGATAGCCACGTGATCAGTGCATGATCAGTCACCTGATGGGTGTATGATCATTCACGTGACCTGTACATGGTAGCTACATGATCATTGCATGATCAGCACGTGAGTAGTGCATGATAGCCGTGATCATGCATGATCAGTCACGTGATCAGTGCATGATCAGTCATGTGACCAGTACATGATAGCTGCGTGATCATGCATGATCAGCCACGTGATCAGTGCATGATAGCCACGTGATCAGTGCATGATCAGACACGTGATCAGTGCATGATCAGTCACGTGATCAGTGCATGATCAGCCACGTGATCAGTGCATGATAGCACGTGATCAGTGCATGATCAGTCACGTGATCAGTGCATGATAGCCACGTGATCAGTGCATGATCAGTCACGTGATCAGTGCATGATCAGTCACGTGATCAGTGCATGATCAGCCACGTGATCAGTGCATGATCAGCCACGTGATCAGTGCATGATCAATTACGTGATCAGTGCATGATCAGCCATCAGTGCATGATAGCTACGTGATCAGTGCATGATCAGCCACGTGATCAGTGCATGATAGCCACGTGATCAGTGCATGATAGCCACGTGATCAGTGCATGATCAGTCATGTGATAGTGTATGATCAGCCACGTGATCAGTGCATGATATCCACGTGATCAGTGCATGACAGCCACGTGATCAGTGCATGAGAGTCATGGATCAGTGCATCAGTCACGTGATACATGTGTGATCAGCCACGTGATCAGTGCATGATGAGCCACGTGATCAGTGCATGATCATTACATGATCAGTGCATGATCAGTCACGTGACCAGTACATGGTTGCTACGTGATCGTTGCATGATCAGCCACGTGAGCAGAGCATGATAGCCACGTGATCAGTGCATGATCAGTCACGTGATCAGTACATGATCAGTCACGTGAACAGTGCATGATCATTTACGTGATCTGTGCATGATCAGTCACGTGACCAGTATATGGTTGCTACGTGATCATTCCATGAGCCACGTGAGCAGTGCATGATAGCCACGTGATGTGTGCATGAGTTACGTGAGCAGAGTATGATCAGCCACGTGATCAGTGCATGAGTGCCACGTGATCAGTGCATGATATGTCACGTGACAGGTGTGTGATCAGCCACGTGAACAGTGCATGTTCAGCCACGTGATCAGTGCATGATAGCCACGTGATCAGTGCATGATCAGTTACGTGAGCAGTGTATGATCAGCCACGTGATCAGTGCATGGTCAGACACGTGAACAGTGTATGATCAGCCACGTGATCAGTGCATGATATCCAAGTGATCAGTGCATGATCATCACGTGATCAGTGTATGATCAGCCACGTGAACAGTGCATGCTCAGTCACGTGATCTGGGCCTGCTGAGCTGCGTGATTACTGTCTGCTCATCTGCTTGACAATTGCCAGCTGAGCTGCACGATTCCTGCCTGTCATCTGCTTGACAATTGCCAGCTGTGCTGCGTAATTCCTGCCTGCTCAGCTGCTTGATTATTGCCAGCTGAGCAGCATGATTCCTCACAGCTGAGTTCCATGATTATTGCCTGCTGACTGTTTGATTCGTGCCTACTCAGCTCTTTGTTTATTGCCTCCAGAGGCACATGATCAGTGTATGATAGCAAACATGATCAGTGCATGATCAGTCACATGATCAGCGCCATTAAGTCACGTGATCACTACATGATAGTCATGTGATCAGTCCATGCTCAGTCACGGTATCAGTGCATGATCAGCCACGTGATCAGTGCATGATCTGTCACATGATTAGTGTATGATCATCCACGTGATCAGTGCATGGGCAGTCATGTGATCAGTGCATGATATAGACGTGATCAGTGCATGATCAGTCTCGTGATCAGTGCATGATAGCCACGTGATCAGTGCATGATCAGTCACCTGATGGGTGTATGATCATTCACGTGACCTGTACATGGTAGCTACATGATCATTGCATGATCAGCCACGTGAGTAGTGCATGATAGCCACGTGATCACTGCATGATCAGTCACGTGATCAGTGCATGATCAGTCATGTGACCAGTACATGGTAGCTGCGTGATCATGCATGATCAGCCACGTGAGCAGTGCATGATAGCCACGTGATCAGTGCATGATCAGTCACGTGATCAGTGCATGATCAGTCACGTGATCAGTGCATGATCAGCCACGTGATCAGTGCATGATCAGCCACGTGATCAGTGCATGATCACGTGATCAGTGCATGATCAGTCACGTGATCAGTGCATGATCAGTCACGTGATCAGTGCATGATCAGCCACGTGATCAGTGCATGATCAGCCACGTGATCAGTGCATGATCAGCCACGTGATCAGTGCATGATCAGTCACGTGATCAGTGCATGATAGCCACGTGATCAGTGCATGATCAGCCACGTGATCAGTGCATGATAGCCACGTGATCAGTGCATGATCAGTCACGTGATCAGTGCATGATCAGCCACGTGATCAGTGCATGATAGTCACGTGATCAGTGCATGATCAGCCACGTGATCAGTGCATGATAGCCACGTGATCAGTGCATGATCAGTCACGTGATCAGTGCATGATCAGTCACGTGATCAGTGCATGATAGCACGTGATCAGTGCATGATCAGCCACGTGATCAGTGCATGATCAGCCACGTGATCAGTGCATGATAGCTACGTGATCAGTGCATGATCAGTCACGTGATCAGTGCATGATAGCCACGTGATCAGTGCATGATCAGCCACGTGATCAGTGCATGATCAGCCACGTGATCAGTGCATGATAGTCACGTGATCAATCAGTCACGTGATCAGTGCATGATCACGTGATCAGTGCATGATCAGCTCACGTGATCAGTGCATGATCAGCCACGTGATCAGTGCATGATCAGTCACGTGAGTGCATGATCACATGATCAGTGCCTACGTGATCAGTGCATGATCAGCCACGTGATCAGTGCATGATCAGCCACGTGATCAGTGCATGATAGTCACGTGATCAGTGCATGATCAGTCACGTGACAGTGCATGATCAGCCACGTGATCAGTGCATGATCAGCCACGTGATCAGTGCATGATCAGCCACGTGATCAGTGCATGATCAGCCACGTGATCAGTGCATGATCAGTCACGTGACAGTGCATGATAGCTACGTGATCAGTGCATGATCAGCCACGTGATCAGTGCATGATAGCCACGTGATCAGTGCATGATCAGCCACGTGATCAGTGCATGATCAGTCACGTGATCAGTGCATGATAGCCACGTGATCAGTGCATGATCATCCACGTGATCAGTGCATGATAGCCACGTGATCAGTGCATGATCAGCCACGTGATCAGTGCATGATCAGCCACGTGATCAGTGTGATAGCCACGTGATCAGTGCATGATCAATCACGTGATCAGTGCATGATCAGTCACGTGACCAGTACATGGTGCTACGTGATCTTGCATGATCACACGTGATCAGTGCATGATAGCCACGTGATCAGTGCATGATCAGTCACGTGATCAGTGCATGATCAGTCACGTGATCAGTGCATGATCAGTTACGTGATCAGTGCATGATCAGTCACGTGACCAGTGCATGATAGCCACGTGATCAGTGCATGATACGTGATCAGTGCATGATGCCACGTGATGTGCAGTCACGTGATCAGTGCATGATCACGTGATCAGTGCATGATGCACGTGATCAGTGCATGATAGTCACGTGACAGTGCATGATCACGTGATCAGTGTATGATCAGCCACGTGATCAGTGCATGATAGCCACGTGATCAGTGCATGATCATACGTGATCAGTGCATGATAGACGTGATCAGTGCATGATCAGCCACGTGATCAGTGCATGATCAGCCACGTGATCAGTGCATGATAGCCACGTGATCAGTGCATGATCAGTCACGTGATCAGTGCATGATCAGCCACGTGATCAGTGCATGGTCAGACACGTGAACAGTGTATGATCAGCCACGTGATCAGTGCATGATATCCACGTGATCAGTGCATGATCATCACGTGATCAGTGTATGATCAGCCACGTGAACAGTGCATGCTCAGTCACGTGATCAGGGCCTGCTGAGCTGCGTGATTACTGTCTGCTCATCTGCTTGACAATTGCCAGCTGAGCTGCACGATTCCTGCCTGTCATCTGCTTGACATTTGCTGTGTGCGAATTCCTGCCTGCTCAGCTGCTTGATTATTGCCAGCTGAGCAGCATGATTCCTCACACCTGAGTTCCATGATTATTGCCTGCTGACTGTTTGATTCGTGCCTACTCAGCTCTTTGTTTATTGCCTCCAGAGGCACATGATCAGTGTATGATAGCAAACATGATCAGCGCATGATCAGTCACATGATCAGCGCCATTAAGTCACGTGATCACTACATGATAGTCATGTGATCAGTCCATGCTCAGTCACGGTATCAGTGCATGATCAGCCACGTGATCAGTGCATGATCAGTCACATGATCAGTGTATGATCATCCACGTGATCAGTGCATGCAGTCATGTGATCAGTGCATGATATAGACGTGATCAGTGCATGATCAGTCACGTGATCAGTGCATGATAGCCACGTGATCAGTGCATGATCAGTCACCTGATGTATGATCATTCACGTGACCAGTACATGGTAGCTACATGATCAGTGCATGATCAGCCACGTGAGTCAGTGCATGATAGCCACGTGATCAGTGCATGATCAGTCACGTGATCAGTGCATGATCAGTCATGTGATCAGTACATGGTAGCTGCGTGATCATGCATGATCAGCCACGTGATCAGTGCATGATAGCCACGTGATCAGTGCATGATCAGTCACGTGATCAGTGCATGATCAGTCACGTGATCAGTGCATGATCAGCCACGTGATCAGTGCATGATCAGGCACGTGATCAGTGTATGTCAGCCACGTGATCAGTGCATGATAGCCACGTGATCAGTGCATGATCAGTCACGTGATCAGTGCATGATCAGTTATGATCAGTGCATGATCAGCCACGTGATCAGTGCATGATCAGCCACGTGATCAGTGCATGATCAATTACGTGATCAGTGCATGATCAGTCACGTGATCAGTACATGGTAGCTACGTGATCATTGCATGATCAGCCACATGATCAGTGCATGATAGCCACGTGATCAGTGCATGATAGCCACGTGATCAGTGCATGATCAGTCACGTGATACGTGTGTGATCAGCCACGTGATCAGTGCATGATATCCACGTGATCAGTGCATGACAGCCACGTGATCAGTGCATGAGAGCCACGTGATCAGTGCATGATCAGTCACGTGATATGTGTGATCAGCCACGTGATCAGTGCATGATGAGCCACGTGATCAGTGCAGGATCAATTACGTGATCAGTGCATGATCAGTCACGTGACCAGTACATGGTTGCTACGTGATCGTTGCATGATCAGTCACGTGAGCAGAGCATGATGAGCCACGTGATCAGTGCATGATCAGTCACGTGATCAGTACATGATCAGTCACGTGACCAGTGCATGATCATTTACGTGATCTGTGCATGATCAGTCACGTTACCAGTATATGGTTGCACGTGATCATTCCATGACGAGCCACGTGAGCAGTGCATGATAGCCACGTGATGTGTGCATGAGTTACGTGAGCAGCGTATGATCAGCCACGTGATCAGTGCATGAGTGCCACGTGATCAGTGCATGATATGTCACGTGATCAGGTGTGTGATCAGCCACGTGATCAGTGCATGATCAGCCACGTGATCAGTGCATGATAGCCACGTGATCAGTGCATGATCAGTTACGTGATCAGTGTATGATCAGCCACGTGATCAGTGCATGGTCAGCACGTGAACAGTGTATGATCAGCCACGTGATCAGTGCATGATATCCAAGTGATGAGTGCATGATCATCACGTGATCAGTGCATGATCAGCCACGTGAACAGTGCATGCTCAGTCACGTGATCTGGGCATGCTGAGCTGCGTGATTACTGTCTGCTCATCTGCTTGACAATTGCCAGCTGAGCTGCACGATTCCTGCCTGTCATCTGCTTGACAATTGCCAGCTGTGCTGCGTAATTCCTGCCTGCTCAGCTGCTTGATTATTGCCAGCTGAGCAGCATGATTCCTCACACCTGAGTTCCATGATTATTGCCTGCTGACTGTTTGATTCGTGCCTACTCAGCTCTTTGTTTATTGCCTCCAGAGGCACATGATCAGTGTATGATAGCAAACATGATCAGCGCATGATCAGTCACATGATCAGCGCCATTAAGTCACGTGATCACTACATGATAGTCATGTGATCAGTCCATGCTCAGTCACGGTATCAGTGCATGATCAGCCACGCGATCAGTGCATGATCTGTCACAAGATTAGTGTATGATCATCCACGTGATCAGTGCACGGGCAGTCATGTGATCAGTGCATGATATAGACGTGAACAGTGCATGATCAGTCTCGTGATCAGTGCATGATAGCTACGTGATCAGTGCATGATCAGTCACCTGATGGGTGTATGATCATTCACGCGACCTGTACATGGTAGCTACATGATCATTGCATGATCAGCCACGTGAGTAGTTCATGATAGCCACGTGATCACTGCATGATCAGTCACGTGATCAGTGCATGATCAGTCATGTGACCAGTACATGGTAGCCGCGTGATCATGGCATGATCAGCCACGCGAGCAGTGCATGATAGCCACGCGATCAGTGCATGATCAGTCACGTGATCAGTGCATGATCAGTCACGTGATCAGTGCATGATCAGCCACGGGATCAGTGCATGATCAGGCACGTGATCAGTGCATGATCAGCCACGTGATCAGTGCATGATCAGCCACGTGATCAGTGCATGATCAGCCACGTGATCAGTGCATGATCAGCCACGTGATCAGTGCATGATCAGCCACGTGATCAGTGCATGATCAGCCACGTGATCAGTGCATGATCAGTTACGTGATCAGTGCATGATCAGCCACATGATCAGTGCATGATCAGCTACGTGATCAGTGCATGATCAGTCACGTGATCAGTATATGATAGCCACGTGATCAGTGCATGATCAGCCACGTGATCAGTGCATGATCAGCCACGTGATCAGTGCATGATCAGCCACGTGATCAGTGCATGAGATCCACGTGATCAGTGCATGATAGCCACGTGATCAGTGCATGAGCCACGGGATCAGTGCATGATCAGTCACGTGATACATGCGTGATCAGCCACGTGATCAGTGCATGATGAGCCACGTGATCAGTGCATGATCAATCACGTGATCAGTGCATGATCAGTCACGTGACCAGTACATGGTTGCTACGGATCGTGCATGATCAGCCACGTGAGCAGAGCATGATAGCCACGTGATCAGTGCATGATCAGTCACGTGATCAGTGCATGATCAGTCACGTGAACAGTGCATGATCATTTACGTGATCTTTGCATGATCAGTCACGTTACCAGTATATGGTTGCTACGTGATCATTCCATGACGAGCCACGTGAGCAGTGCATGATAGCCATGTGATGTGTGCATGAGTTACGTGAGCAGAGTATGATCAGCCACGTGATCAGTGCATGAGTGCCACGTGATCAGTGCATGATATGTCACGTGACAGGTGTGTGATCAGCCACGTGAACAGTGCATGATCAGCCACGTGATCAGTGCATGATAGCCACGTGATCAGTGCATGATCAGTTACGTGAGCAGTGTATGATCAGCCACGTGATCAGTGCATGCTCAGACACGTGATCTGGGCCTGCTGAGCTGCGTGATTACTGTCTGCTCATCTGCTTGACAATTGCCAGCTGAGCTGCACGATTCCTGCCTGTCATCTACTTGACAATTGCCAGCTGTGCTGCATAATTCCTGCCTGCTCAGCTGCTTGATTATTGCCAGCTGAGCAGCATGATTCCTCACACCTGAGTTCCATGATTATTGCCTGTTGACTGTTTGATTCGTGCCTACTCAGCTCTTTGTTTACTGCCTCCAGATGCACATGATCAGTGTATGATAGCAAACATGATCAATGCATGATCAGTTACATGATCAGCGCCATTAAGTCACGTGATCACTACATGATAGTCATGTGATCAGTCCATGCTCAGTCACGGTATCAGTGCATGATCAGCCACGTGATCAGTGCATGATCTGTCACAAGATTAGTGTATGATCATCCACGTGATCAGTGCACGGGCAGTCATGTGATCAGTGCATGATATAGACGCGAACAGTGCATGATCAGTCTCGTGATCAGTGCATGATAGCCACGCGATCAGTGCATGATCAGTCACCTGATGGGTGTATGATCATTCACGTGACCTGTACATGGTAGCCATGATCATTGCATGATCAGCCACGTGAGTAGTTCATGATAGCCACGTGATCACTGCATGATCAGTCACGTGATCAGTGCATGATCAGTCATGTGACCAGTACATGGTAGCCGTGATCATGGCATGATCAGCCACGTGAGCAGTGCATGATAGCCATGATCAGTGCATGATCAGACACGATCAGTGCATGATCAGTCACGTGATCAGTGCATGATCAGCCACGTGATCAGTGCATGATCAGGCACGTGATCAGTATGTCCAAGTGATCAGTGCATGATAGCCACGTGATCAGTGCATGATCAGTCACGTGATCAGTGCATGATCAGTCACGTGATCAGTGCATGATCAGCCACGTGATCAGTGCATGATCAGTCACGTGATCAGTGCATGATCAGTCACGTGATCAGTGCATGATCAGGCACGTGATCAGTGTATGATCAGCCACGTGATCAGTGCATGATAGCCACGTGATCAGTGCATGATCAGTCACGTGATCAGTGCATGATCAGTCATGTGATCAGTGCATGATCAGCCACGTGATCAGTGCATGATCAGCCACGTGATCAGTGCATGATCAGCCACGTGATCAGTGCATGATCAGTCACGTGACCAGTACATGGTAGCACGTGATCATTGCCTGATCAGCCACGCGATCAGTGCATGATAGCCACGTGATCAGTGCATGATCAGCCACGTGATCAGTGCATGATCCATGCGTGATCACTGCATGATCAGTCATGTGATCATGTATGATCAGCCACGTGATCAGTGCATGATAGCCACGTGATCAGCATGATCAGCCACGTGATCAGTGCATGATAGCCACGTGATCAGTGCATGATCAGTCACGTGATCATGCATGATCAGCCACGTGATCAGTGCATGATAGCCACGTGATCAGTGCATGATCAGTTACGTGATCAGTGCATGATCAGTCACGTGACCAGTACATGGTAGCCACGTGATCATTGCATGATCAGCCACGTGAGCAGTGCATGATAGCCACGTGATCAGTGCATGATCAGTCACGATCAGTACATGATCAGTCACGTGATCAGTGCATGATCAGCCACGTGATCAGTGCATGATCAGTCACTGTTATGCGTGTATATCAGCTGCACGTGATCAGTGCATGACAGTCACGTGATCAGTGCATGATCAGCCATGGATGTGCATGATTCATGGAGCAGAGTATGTGATGATCAGCCACGTGATCAGTGCATGAGTGCCACGTGATCAGTGCATGATCAGTCACGATCAGTGTATGATCAGCCACGTGATCAGTGCATGATCAGCCACGTGATCAGTGCATGATAGCCACTTGATCAGTGCATGATCAGTTACGTGATCAGTGCATGATCAGCCACGTGATCAGTGCATGATATCCACGCGATCAGTGCATGACAGCCACGTGATCAGTGCATGAGAGCCACGATCAGTGCATGATCAGTCACGTGATACATGTGTGATCAGCCACGTGATCAGTGCATGATGAGCCACGTGATCAGTGCAGGATCAATTACGTGATCAGTGCATGATCAGTCACGTGACCAGTACATGGTTGCTACGTGATCGCTGCATGATCAGCCACGTGAGCAGAGCATGATAGCCACGTGGTCAGTGCATGATCAGTCACGTGATCAGTACATGATCAGTCACGTGAACAGTGCATGATCATTTACGTGATCTTTGCATGATCAGTCACGCTACCAGTATATGGTTGCTACGCGATCATTCCATGACGAGCCACGTGAGCAGTGCATGATAGCCACGTGATGTGTGCATGAGTTACGTGAGCAGAGTATGATCAGCCACGTGATCAGTGCATGAGTGCCACGTGATCAGTGCATGATATGTCACGCGACAGGTGTGTGATCAGCCACGTGAACAGTGCATGTTCAGCCACGTGATCAGTGCATGATAGCCACGCGATCAGTGCATGATCAGTTACGTGAGCAGTGTATGATCAGCCACGTGATCAGTGCATGGTCAGACACGTGAACAGTGTATGATCAGCCACGTGATCAGTGCATGATATCCGCGATCAGTGCATGATCATCACGCGATCAGTGTATGATCAGCCACGTGAACAGTGCATGCTCAGTCACGTGATCTGGGCCTGCTGAGCTGCGTGATTACTGTCTGCTCATCTGCTTTACAATTGCCAGCTGAGCTGCACGATTCCTGCCTGTCATCTGCTTGACAATTGCCAGCTGTGCTGCGTAATTCCTGCCTGCTCAGCTGCTTGATTATTGCCAGCTGAGCAGCATGATTCCTCACACCTGAGTTCCATGATTATTGCCTGCTGACTGTTTGATTCATGCCTACTCAGCTCTTTGTTTATTGCCTCCAGAGGCACATGATCAGTGTATGATAGCAAACATGATCATCGCATGATCAGCGCCATTAAGTCACGTGATCACTATATGATAGTCATGTGATCAGTCCATGCTCAGTCACGGTATCAGTGCATGATCAGCCACGTGATCAGTGCATGATCTGTCACAAGATTAGTGTATGATCATCCACGTGATCAGTGCACGGCAGTCATGTGATCAGTGCATGATATAGACGTGAACAGTGCATGATCAGTCTCGTGATCAGTGCATGATAGCCACGTGATCAGTGCATGATCAGTCACCTGATGGGTGTATGATCATTCACGTGACCTGTACATGGTAGCTACATGATCATTGCATGATCAGCCACGTGAGTAGTTCATGATAGCCACGTGATCACTGCATGATCAGTCACGTGATCAGTGCATGATCAGTCATGTGACCAGTACATGGTAGCTGCGTGATCATGGCATGATCAGCCACGTGAGCAGTGCATGATAGCCACGTGATCAGTGCATGATCAGACACGAGATCAGTGCATGATCAGTCACGTGATCAGTGCATGATCAGCCACGTGATCAGTGCATGATCAGGCACGTGATCAGTGCATGATCAGCCACGTGATCAGTGCATGATCAGTTACGTGATCAGTGCATGATCAGCCACGCGATCAGTGCATGATCAGCCACATGATCAGTGCATGATCAATTACGTGCTCAGTGCATGATCAGCCACGTGACCAGTACATGGTAGCTACGTGATCATTGCCTGATAAGCCACGTGATCAGTGCATGATAGCCACGCGATCAGTGCATGATAGCCACGTGATCAGTGCATGATCAGTCATGTGATACGTGTGATCAGCCACATGATCAGTGCATGATATCCACGTGATCAGTGCATGACAGCCACGTGATCAGTGCATGAGAGCCACGGATCAGTGCATGATCAGTCACGTGATACAGTGTGATCAGCCACGTGATCAGTGCATGATGAGCCACGTGATCAGTGCAGGATCAATTACGTGATCAGTGCATGATCAGTCACGTGACCAGTACATGGTTGCCACGTGATCAGTGCATGATCAGCCACGAGCAGAGCATGATAGCCACGGTCAGTGCATGATCAGTCACGTGATCAGCATGATCAGCCACGTGAACAGTGCATGATCATTTACGTGATCTTGCATGATCAGTCACGTTACCAGTATATGGTTGCATGATCATTCCATGACGAGCCACGTGAGCAGTGCATGATAGCCACGTGATGTGCATGAGTTACGTGAGCAGATGATCAGCCACGTGATCAGTGCATGATCTGTCACGTGATTAGTGTATGATCATCCACGTGATCAGTGCATGGACAGTCATGTGATCAGTGCATGATATAGACGTGATCAGTGCATGATCAGTCTCGTGATCAGTGCATGATAGCCACGTGATCAGTGCATGATCAGTCACCTGATGGGTGTATGATCAGTCACGTGACCAGTACATGGTAGCCACGTGATCATTGCATGATCAGCCACGTGAGTAGTGCATGATAGCCACGTGATCAGTGCATGATCAGTCACGTGATCAGTGCATGATCAGTCATGTGACCAGTACATGGTAGCTGCGTGATCTGTGCATGATCAGCCACGTGAGCAGTGCATGATAGCCACGTGATCAGTGCATGATCAGTCACGTGATCAGTGCATGATCAGCCACGTGATCAGTGCATGATCAGCCACGTGATCAGTGCATGATCAGTCACGTGATCAGTGCATGATCAGCCACGTGATCAGTGCATGACCAGGCACGTAGATCGTGTGCATGTCAGCCACGTGATCAGTGCATGATAGCCACGTGATCAGTGCATGATCAGTCACTGATCGCATGATCAGTCACGTGATCAGTGCATGATCAGCCACGTGATCAGTGCATGATCAGCCACGTGATCAGTGCATGATCAATTACGCGATCAGTGCATGATCAGTCACGCAGAGTACATGGTAGCTACGTGATCAGTGCATGATCAGCCACGTGATCAGTGCATGATAGCCACGTGATCAGTGCATGATCAGCCACGATCAGTGCATGATAGCCACGTGATCAGTGCATGATCAGTCATGGATACGTGTGTGATCAGCCACGTGATCAGTGCATGATAGCCACGTGATCAGTGCATGATCAGCCACGCGATCAGTGCATGAGAGCCACGGGATCAGTGCATGATCAGTCACGCGATACATGTGTGATCAGCCACGTGATCAGTGCATGATGAGCCACGTGATCAGTGCATGATCAACACGGATCGCATGATCAGTCACGTGACCAGCAATGGTTGCCACGTGATCGTGCATGATCAGCCACGTGAGCAGAGCATGATAGCCACGCGGTCAGTGCATGATCAGTCACGTGATCAGTACATCAGTCACGTGATCAGTATGATCATTACGTGATCTTTGCATGATCAGTCACGTGATCAGTGCATGGTTCAGCATGATCATTGCATGACAGCCACGTGAGCAGTGCATGATAGCCACGTGATGTGCATGATACGTGAGCAGAGTATGATCAGCCACGTGATCAGTGCATGAGTGCCACGTGATCAGTGCATGATAGTCACGTGATCAGTGTGTGATCAGCCACGTGATCAGTGCATGATCAGCCACGATCAGTGCATGATAGCCACGTGATCAGTGCATGATCAGTCATGCGTGATCAGTGCATGATCAGCCACGTGACCAGTGCATGGTATCCACGTGATCAGTGCATGATCAGCCACGTGATCAGTGCATGATAGCCACGTGATCAGTGCATGATCAGTCACGTGATCGTGCATGATCAGCCACGTGATCAGTGCATGATGAGCCACGTGATCAGTGCATGATCATTACATGATCAGTGCATGATCAGTCACGACCAGTACATGGCTGTTATGCGATCGCTGCATGATCAGCCACGTGAGCAGAGCATGATAGCCACGTGACAGTGCATGATCAGTCACGTGATCAGTGCATGATCAGTCACGTGAACAGTGCATGATCATTTACGATCTTTGCATGATCAGTCACGCGACCAGTATATGGTAGCTACGTGATCATTCCATGACAGCCACGTGAGCAGTGCATGATAGCCACGTGATGTGCATGAGTTACGTGATCAGAGCATGATCAGCCACGTGATCAGTGCATGAGTGCCACGTGATCAGTGCATGATATGTCACGTGACAGTGTGTGATCAGCCACGTGAACAGTGCATGTTCAGCCACGTGATCAGTGCATGATAGCCACGTGATCAGTGTACAGCATGATCAGCGCGGAGCAGTGTGCATGATCAGCCACGTGATCAGTGCATGATATCCACGTGATCAGTGTATGATCAGCCACGTGATCAGTGCATGATCAGCCACGTGATCAGTGCATGATCAGTCACGTGATCATGTGTGATCAGCCACGTGATCAGTGCATGATCAGCCACGTAATCAGTGCATGATCAATACGCTGATCAGTGCATGATCAGTCACGTGACCAGTGCATGATTGCCACGTGAATGCATGATCAGCCACGTGATCAGTGCATGATAGCCACGTGATCAGTGCATGATCAGTCACGATCAGTGCATGATCAGCCACGATCAGTGCATGATCAGTCACATGATTAGTGTATGATCATCCACGTGATCAGTGCATGGGCAGTCATGTGATCAGTGCATGATAGACGTGAACAGTGCATGATCAGCCACGTGATCAGTGCATGATAGCCACGTGATCAGTGCATGATCAGTCACGTGATCAGTGCATGATCAGTCACGTGACTGTGCATGTAGCCACATGATCACATGATCAGCCACGTGATCAGTGCATGATAGCCACGCGATCAGTGCATGATCAGTCACGTGATCAGTGCATGATCAGTCACGTGACCAGTACATGGTAGCTGCACGTGATCATGCATGATCAGCCACGTGATCAGTGCATGATAGCCACGCGATCAGTGCATGATCAGACACGTGATCAGTGCATGAGCAGTCATGTGATCAGTGCATGATCAGCCACGTGATCAGTGCATGATCAGGCACGTGATCAGTGCATGATCAGTCACGTGATCAGTGCATGATCAGTCACGTGATCAGTGCATGATCAGCCACGTGATCAGTGCATGATCAGCCACGTGATCAGTGCATGATCAATTACGTGATCAGTGCATGATCAGTTACGTGATCAGTGCATGATAGCACATGATCAGTGCATGATAAGCCACGTGATCAGTGCATGATAGCCACGTGATCAGTGCATGATAGCCACGTGATCAGTGCATGATCAGTCATGTGATACGTGTGTGATCAGCCACGTGATCAGTGCATGATAGCCACGTGATCAGTGCATGACAGCCACGTGATCAGTGCATGATAGCCACGGGATCAGTGCATGATCAGTCACGTGATACATGTGTGATCAGCCACGTGATCAGTGCATGATGAGCCACGTGATCAGTGCATGATCAATTACGCGATCAGTGCATGATCAGTCACGTGACCAGTACATGGTTGCTACGTGATCTGCATGATCAGCCACGTGAGCAGAGCATGATAGCCACGTGATCAGTGCATGATCAGTCACGCGATCAGTACATGATCAGTCACGTGAACAGTGCATGATCATTTACGTGATCTTTGCATGATCAGTCATGATCAGTATATGGTTGCTACGTGATCATTCCATGACAGCCACGTGAGCAGTGCATGATAGCCACGTGATGAGTGCATGAGTTACACGAGCAGAGTATGATCAGCCACGTGATCAGTGCATGATCTGTCACAAGATCAGTGCATGATCATCCACGTGATCAGTGCATGGCAGTCATGTGATCAGTGCATGATATAGACGCGAACAGTGCATGATCAGCCACGTGATCAGTGCATGATAGCCACGTGATCAGTGCATGATCAGTCACCTGATGGGTGTATGATCATTCACGTGACCTGTACATGGTAGCTACGTGATCAGTGCATGATCAGCCACGTGATCAGTGCATGATAGCCACGTGATCAGTGCATGATCAGTCACGTGATCAGTGCATGATCAGTCATGTGACCAGTACATGGTAGCGTGATCATGGCATGATCAGCCACGTGATCAGTGCATGATAGCCACGTGATCAGTGCATGATCAGTGACGCGATCAGTGCATGATCAGTCACACGATCAGTGCATGATCAGCCACGTGATCAGTGCATGATCAGTCACGTGATCAGTGCATGATCAGTTACGTGATCAGTGCATGACCAGGCACATGATCAGTGTATGTCCAGCCAAGTGATCAGTGCATGATAGCCACGTGATCAGTGCATGATCAGTCACGTGATCAGTGCATGATCAGTTATGTGATCAGTGTATGATCAGCCACGTGATCAGTGCATGATCAGCCACGTGATCAGTGCATGATCAATTACGCGATCAGTGCATGATCAGTCACGTGACCAGTACGGTAGCTACGTGATCATTGCCTGATCAGCCACGCGATCAGTGCATGATAGCCACGTGATCAGTGCATGATAGTCACGTGATCAGTGCATGATAGCCACGCGATCAGTGCATGATCAGTCATGTGATACATGATCAGCCACGTGATCAGTGCATGATATCCACGTGATCAGTGCATGATCAGCCACGTGATCAGTGCATGAGAGCCACGTGATCAGTGCATGATCAGTCACGTGATACATGTGTGATCAGCCACGTGATCAGTGCATGATGAGCCACGTGATCAGTGCATGATCAATTACGCGATCAGTGCATGATCAGTCACGTGACCAGTACATGGTTAGCTACGTGATCGTGCATGATCAGCCACGTGATCAGTGCATGATAGTCACGTGGTCAGTGCATGATCAGTCACGTGATCAGTACATGATCAGTCACGTGACAGTGCATGATCATTTACGTGATCGCATGATCAGTCACGTTATCAGTATATGGTTACATGCGATCATTCCATGACGATCCACGTGAGCAGTGCATGATAGCCACGTGATGTGTGCATGAGTTACATGAGCAGAGTATGATCAGCCACGCGATCAGTGCATGAGTGCCACGTGATCAGTGCATGATAGTCACGTGACAGTGTGTGATCAGCCACGTGATCAGTGCATGATCAGCCACGTGATCAGTGCATGATAGCCACGCGATCAGTGCATGATCAGTCACGTGATGTGTATGATCAGCCACGTGATCAGTGCATGATATCCACGTGATCAGTGCATGACAGCCACGTGATCAGTGCATGAGAGCCACGTGATCAGTGCATGATCAGTCACGCGATACATGTGTGATCAGCCACGTGATCAGTGCATGATGAGCCACGTGATCAGTGCAGGATCAATTACGTGATCAGTGCATGATCAGTCACGTGACCAGTACATGGTTGCTACGTGATCGTTGCATGATCAGCCACGTGAGCAGTGCATGATAGCCACGTGATCAGTGCATGATCAGTCACGTGATCAGTACATGATCAGTCACGTGAACAGTGCATGATCATTTACGTGATCTTTGCATGATCAGTCACGTTACAGTATATGGTTGCCACGTGATCATTCCATGACGAGCCACGTGAGCAGTGCATGATAGCCACGTGATGTGTGCATGAGTTACGTGAGCAGAGTATGATCAGCCACGATCAGTGCATGAGTGCCACGTGATCAGTGCATGATATGTCACGTGACAGTGTGTGATCAGCCACGTGAACAGTGCATGTTCAGCCACGTGATCAGTGCATGATAGCCACGTGATCAGTGCATGATCAGTTACGTGAGCAGTGCATGATCAGCCACGTGATCAGTGCATGGTCAGACACGTGAACAGTGTATGATCAGCCACGCGATCAGTGCATGATATCCAAGTGATCAGTGCATGATCATCACGTGATCAGTGTATGATCAGCCACGTGAACAGTGCATGCTCAGTCACGTGATCTGGGCCTGCTGAGCTGCGTGATTACTGTCTGCTCATCTGCTTGACAATTGCCAGCTGAGCTGCACGATTCCTGCCTGTCATCTGCTTGACAATTGCCAGCTGTGCTGCATAATTCCTGCCTGCTCAGCTGCTTGATTATTGCCAGCTGAGCAGCATGATTCCTCACACCTGAGTTCCATGATTATTGCCTGCTGACTGTTTGATTCGTGCCTACTCAGCTCTTTGTTTATTGCCTCCAGAGGCACATGATCAGTGCATGATAGCAAACATGATCAGCGCATGATCAGTCACATGATCAGCGCCATTAAGTCACGTGATCACTACATGATAGTCATGTGATCAGTCCATGCTCAGTCACGGTATCAGTGCATGATCAGCCACGTGATCAGTGCATGATCTGTCACAAGATTAGTGTATGATCATCCACGCGATCAGTGCACGGGCAGTCATGTGATCAGTGCATGATATAGACGTGAACAGTGCATGATCAGTCTCGTGATCAGTGCATGATAGCCACGCGATCAGTGCATGATCAGTCACCTGATGGGTGTATGATCATTCACGTGAGCTGTACATGGTAGCTACATGATCATTGCATGATCAGCCACGTGAGTAGTGAATGATAGCCACGTGATCAGTGCATGATCAGTCACGTGACCAGTACATGGTAGGCGTGATCATGGCATGATCAGCCACGTGATCAGTGCATGATAGCCACGTGATCAGTGCATGATCAGTCACGTGATCAGTGCATGATCAGTCACGTGATCAGTGCATGATCAGCCACGTGATCAGTGCATGATCAGGCACGTGATCAGTGCATGATCAGCCACGCGATCAGTGCATGATCAGTTATGTGATCAGTGCATGATCAGCCACGTGATCAGTGCATGATCAGCCACATGATCAGTGCATGATCAATTACGTGATCAGTGCATGATCAGTCACGTGACCAGTACATGGTAGCTATGTGATCATTGCCTGATCAGCCACGTGATCAGTGCATGATAGCCACGTGATCAGTGCATGATAGCCATGATCAGTGCATGATCAGTCGTGATACGTGTGATCAGCCACATGATCAGTGCATGATATCCACGTGATCAGTGCATGACAGCCACGTGATCAGTGCATGAGAGCCACGGATCAGTGCATGATCAGTCACGTGATACATGTGATCAGCCACGTGATCAGTGCATGATGAGCCACGTGATCAGTGCAGGATCAATTACGTGATCAGTGCATGATCAGTCACGTGACCAGTACATGGTTGCACGTGATCGTTGCATGATCAGCCACGTGAGCAGAGCATGATAGCCACGTGATCAGTGCATGATCAGTCACGTGATCAGTACATGATCAGTCACGTGAACAGTGCATGATCATTTACGTGATCTTGCATGATCAGTCACGTTACCAGTATATGGTTGCTACGTGATCATTCCATGACGAGCCACGTGAGCAGTGCATGATAGCCACGTGATGTGTGCATGAGTTACGTGAGCAGAGTATGATCAGCCACGTGATCAGTGCATGAGTGCCACGTGATCAGTGCATGATATGTCACGTGACAGGTGTGTGATCAGCCACGCGAACAGTGCATGTTCAGCCACGTGATCAGTGCATGATAGCCACGTGATCAGTGCATGATCAGTTACGTGAGCAGTGCATGATCAGCCACGTGATCAGTGCATGGTCAGACACGTGAACAGTGCATGATCAGCCACGTGATCAGTGCATGATATCCAAGTGATCAGTGCATGATCATCACGTGATCAGTGTATGATCAGCCACGTGAACAGTGCATGCTCAGTCACGTGATCTGGGCCTGCTGAGCTGCGTGATTACTGTCTGCTCATCTGCTTGACAATTGCCAGCTGAGCTGCACGATTCCTGCCTGTCATCTGCTTGACAATTGCCAGCTGTGCTGCATAATTCCTGCCTGCTCAGCTGCTTGATTATTGCCAGCTGAGCAGCATGATTCCTCACACCTGAGTTCCATGATTATTGCCTGCTGACTGTTTGATTCGTGCCTACTCAGCTCTTTGTTTATTGCCTCCAGAGGCACATGATCAGTGTATGATAGCAAACATGATCAGCGCATGATCAGTCACATGATCAGTGCCATTAAGTCACGTGATCACTACATGATAGTCATGTGATCAGTCCATGCTCAGTCACGGTATCAGTGCATGATCAGCCACGTGATCAGTGCATGATCTGTCACAAGATTAGTGTATGATCATCCACGTGATCAGTGCACGGGCAGTCATGTGATCAGTGCATGATATAGACGTGAACAGTGCATGATCAGTCGTGATCAGTGCATGATAGCCACGTGATCAGTGCATGATCAGTCACCTGATGGGTGTATGATCATTCACGTGACCTGTACATGGTAGCTACATGATCATTGCATGATCAGCCACGTGAGTAGTGCATGATAGCCACGTGATCAGTGCATGATCAGTCACGTGATCAGTGCATGATCAGTCATGTGACCAGTACATGGTAGCTGCGTGATCATGGCATGATCAGCCACGTGAGCAGTGCATGATAGCCACGTGATCAGTGCATGATCAGACACGTGATCAGTGCATGATCAGTCACGTGATCAGTGCATGATCAGCCACGTGATCAGTGCATGATCAGTCACGTGATCAGTGTATGTCAGCCACGTGATCAGTGCATGATAGCCACGTGATCAGTGCATGATCAGTCACGTGATCAGTGCATGATCAGTTACGTGATCAGTGCATGATCAGCCACGTGATCAGTGCATGATCAGCCACATGATCAGTGCATGATCAGTTACGTGATCAGTGCATGATCAGTCACGTGATCAGTACATGGTAGCCACGTGATCAGTGCATGATCAGCCACGTGATCAGTGCATGATAGCCACGTGATCAGTGCATGATAGCCACGTGATCAGTGCATGATCAGTCATGTGATACGTGTGATCAGCCACGTGATCAGTGCATGATAGCCACGTGATCAGTGCATGATCATCACGTGATCAGCGTATGATCAGCCACGTGAACAGTGCATGCTCAGTCACGTGATCTGGGCCTGCTGAGCTGCGTGATTACCGTCTGCTCATCTGCTTGACAATTGCCAGCTGAGCTGCACGATTCCTGCCTGTCATCTGCTTGACAATTGCCAGCTGTGCTGCGAATTCCTGCCTGCTCAGCTGCTTGATTATTGCCAGCTGAGCAGCATGATTCCTCACACCTGAGTTCCATGATTATTGCCTGCTGACTGTTTGATTCGTGCCTACTCAGCTCTTTGTTTATTGCCTCCAGAGGCACATGATCAGTGCATGATAGCAAACATGATCAGTGCATGATCAGTCACATGATCAGTGCCATTAAGCCACGTGATCAGTACATGATAGTCACGTGATCAGTCCATGATCAGTCACGGTATCAGTGCATGATCAGCCACGTGATCAGTGCATGATCTGTCACAAGATCAGTGTATGATCATCCACGTGATCAGTGCATGGGCAGCCATGTGATCAGTGCATGATATAGACGTGATCAGTGCATGATCAGTCACGTGATCAGTGCATGGTAGCCACGTGATCAGTGCATGATCAGTCACCTGATCAGTGTATGATCATTCACGTGACCTGTACATGGTAGCTACATGATCATTGCATGATCAGCCACGTGAGTAGTGCATGATAGCCACGTGATCAGTGCATGATCAGTCACGTGATCAGTGCATGATCAGTCATGTGATCAGTGCATGGTAGCTGCGTGATCATGCATGATCAGCCACGTGAGCAGTGCATGATAGCCACGTGATCAGTGCATGATCAGCCACGCGATCAGTGCATGATCAGTTACGTGATCAGTGCATGATCAGCCACGTGATCAGTGCATGATCAGTCACGTGATCAGTGCATGTCAGCCACGTGATCAGTGCATGATAGCCACGTGATCAGTGCATGATCAGTTACGTGATCAGTGCATGATCAGCCACGTGATCAGTGCATGATCAGCCACGTGATCAGTGCATGATCAATTACGTGATCAGTGCATGATCAGTCACGTGACCAGTGCATGATCAGCCACGTGATCAGTGCATGATCAGCCACGTGATCAGTGCATGACAGCCACGTGAGCAGTGCATGATCAGCCACGTGATCAGTGCATGATCAGTCACGTGATACAGTGTATGATCAGCCACGTGATCAGTGCATGATATCCAGTGATCAGTGCATGATCATCACGCGATCAGTGTATGATCAGCCACGTGAACAGTGCATGCTCAGTCACGTGATCTGGGCCTGCTGAGCTGCGTGATTACTGTCTGCTCATCTGCTTGACAATTGCCAGCTGAGCTGCACGATTCCTGCCTGTCATCTGCTTGACAATTGCCAGCTGTGCTGCGTAATTCCTGCCTGCTCAGCTGCTTGATTATTGCCAGCTGAGCAGCATGATTCCTCACACCTGAGTTCCATGATTATTGCCTGCTGACTGTTTGATTCGTGCCTACTCAGCTCTTTGTTTATTGCCTCCAGAGGCACATGATCAGTGTATGATAGCAAACATGATCAGCGCATGATCAGTCACATGATCAGCGCCATTAAGTCACGTGATCACTACACGATAGTCATGTGATCAGTCCATGCTCAGTCACGGTATCAGTGCATGATCAGCCACGTGATCAGTGCATGATCTGTCACAAGATTAGTGTATGATCATCCACGTGATCAGTGCACGGCAGTCATGTGATCAGTGCATGATATAGACGTGAACAGTGCATGATCAGTCTCGTGATCAGTGCATGATAGCCACGTGATCAGTGCATGATCAGTCACCTGATGGGTGTATGATCATTCACGTGACCTGTACATGGTAGCTACATGATCATTGCATGATCAGCCACGTGAGTAGTTCATGATAGCCACGTGATCACTGCATGATCAGTCACGCGATCAGTGCATGATCAGTCATGTGACCAGTACATGGTAGCTGCGTGATCATGGCATGATCAGCCACGTGAGCAGTGCATGATAGCCACGTGATCAGTGCATGATCAGACACGTGATCAGTGCATGATCAGTCACGTGATCAGTGCATGATCAGCCACGTGATCAGTGCATGACCAGGCACGTGATCAGTGTATGTCAGCCAAGTGATCAGTGCATGATAGCCACGTGATCAGTGCATGATCAGTCACGTGATCAGTGCATGATCAGTTACGTGATCAGTGTATGATCAGCCACGTGATCAGTGCATGATCAGCCACGTGATCAGTGCATGATCAACACGTGATCAGTGCATGATCAGTCACGTGATCAGTACATGGTAGCTACGTGATCATTGCCTGATCAGCCACGCGATCAGTGCATGATAGCCACGTGATCAGTGCATGATAGCCACGTGATCAGTGCATGATCAGTCATGTGATACGTGGGTGATCAGCCACGTGATCAGTGCATGATATCCACGTGATCAGTGCATGACAGCCACGTGATCAGTGCATGAGAGCCACGTGATCAGTGCATGATCAGTCACGTGATACATGTGTGATCAGCCACGCGATCAGTGCATGATGAGCCACGCGATCAGTGCAGGATCAATTACGTGATCAGTGCATGATCAGTCACGTGACCAGTACATGGTTGCTACGTGATCGTGCATGATCAGCCACGTGAGCAGAGCATGATAGCCACGTGGTCAGTGCATGATCAGTCACGTGATCAGTACATGATCAGTCACGTGAACAGTGCATGATCATTTACGTGATCTTTGCATGATCAGTCACGTTACAGTATATGGTTGCTACGTGATCATTCCATGACGAGCCACGTGAGCAGTGCATGATAGCCACGTGATGTGTGCATGAGTTACGTGAGCAGAGTATGATCAGCCACGCGATCAGTGCATGAGTGCCACGTGATCAGTGCATGATATGTCACGCGACAGGTGTGTGATCAGCCACGTGAACAGTGCATGTTCAGCCACGTGATCAGTGCATGATAGCCACGTGATCAGTGCATGATCAGTTACGTGAGCAGTGTATGATCAGCCACGTGATCAGTGCATGGTCAGACACGTGAACAGTGTATGATCAGCCACGTGATCAGTGCATGATATCCAAGTGATCAGTGCATGATCATCACGTGATCAGTGTATGATCAGCCACGTGAACAGTGCATGCTCAGTCACGCGATCTGGGCCTGCTGAGCTGCGTGATTACTGTCTGCTCATCTGCTTGACAATTGCCAGCTGAGCTGCACGATTCCTGCCTGTCATCTGCTTGACAATTGCCAGCTGTGCTGCGTAATTCCTGCCTGCTCAGCTGCTTGATTATTGCCAGCTGAGCAGCATGATTCCTCACACCTGAGTTCCATGATTATTGCCTGCTGACTGTTTGATTCGTGCCTACTCAGCTCTTTGTTTATTGCCTCCAGAGGCACATGATCAGTGTATGATAGCAAACATGATCAGCGCATGATCAGTCACATGATCAGCGCCATTAAGTCACGTGATCACTACATGATAGTCATGTGATCAGTCCATGCTCAGTCACGGTATCAGTGCATGATCAGCCACGTGATCAGTGCATGACCTGTCACAAGATTAGTGTATGATCATCCACGTGATCAGTGCACGGGCAGTCATGTGATCAGTGCATGATATAGACGTGAACAGTGCATGATCAGTCTTGTGATCCGTGCATGATAGCCACGTGATCAGTGCATGATCAGTCACCTGATGGGTGTATGATCATTCACGTGACCTGTACATGGTAGCTACATGATCATTGCATGATCAGCCACGTGAGTAGTTCATGATAGCCACGTGATCACTGCATGATCAGTCACGCGATCAGTGCATGATCAGTCATGTGACCAGTACATGGTAGCTGCGCGATCATGGCATGATCAGCCACGTGAGCAGTGCATGATAGCCACGTGATCAGTGCATGATCAGACACGTGATCAGTGCATGATCAGTCACGTGATCAGTGCATGATCAGACACGATCAGTGCATGATCAGTCACGTGATCAGTGCATGATCAGCCACGTGATCAGTGCATGACCAGGCACGTGATCAGTGTATGTCAGCCAAGTGATCAGTGCATGATAGCCACGTGATCAGTGCATGATCAGTCACGTGATCAGTGCATGATCAGTTATGTGATCAGTGCATGATCAGCCACGTGATCAGTGCATGATCAGCCACATGATCAGTGCATGATCAATTACGTGATCAGTGCATGATCAGTCACGTGACCAGTACATGGTAGCACGTGATCATTGCCTGATCAGCCACGTGATCAGTGCATGATAGCCACGTGATCAGTGCATGATAGCCACGTGATCAGTGCATGATCAGTCATGTGATACGTGTGTGATCAGCCACGTGATCAGTGCATGATATCCACGTGATCAGTGCATGACAGCCACGTGATCAGTGCATGAGAGCCACGGATCAGTGCATGATCAGTCACGTGATACATGTGTGATCAGCCACGTGATCAGTGCATGATGAGCCACGTGATCAGTGCAGGATCAATTACGTGATCAGTGCATGATCAGTCACGTGACCAGTACATGGTTGCTACGTGATCGTTGCATGATCAGCCACGTGAGCAGAGCATGATAGCCACGTGATCAGTGCATGATCAGTCACGTGATCAGTGCATGATCAGTCACGTGAACAGTGCATGATCATTTACGTGATCTTTGCATGATCAGTCACGCTACCAGTATATGGTTGCTACGTGATCATTCCATGACGAGCCACGTGAGCAGTGCATGATAGCCACGCGATGTGTGCATGAGTTACGTGAGCAGAGTATGATCAGCCACGTGATCAGTGCATGAGTGCCACGTGATCAGTGCATGATATGTCACGCGACAGGTGTGTGATCAGCCACGTGAACAGTGCATGTTCAGCCACGTGATCAGTGCATGATAGCCACGTGATCAGTGCATGATCAGTTACGTGAGCAGTGTATGATCAGCCACGTGATCAGTGCATGGTCAGACACGTGAACAGTGTATGATCAGCCACGTGATCAGTGCATGATATCCAAGTGATCAGTGCATGATCATCACGTGATCAGTGTATGATCAGCCACGTGAACAGTGCATGCTCAGTCACGCGATCTGGGCCTGCTGAGCTGCGTGATTACTGTCTGCTCATCTGCTTGACAATTGCCAGCTGAGCTGCACGATTCCTGCCTGTCATCTGCTTGACAATTGCCAGCTGTGCTGCGTAATTCCTGCCTGCTCAGCTGCTTGATTATTGCCAGCTGAGCAGCATGATTCCTCACACCTGAGTTCCATGATTATTGCCTGCTGACTGTTTGATTCGTGCCTACTCAGCTCTTTGTTTATTGCCTCCAGAGGCACATGATCAGTGTATGATAGCAAACATGATCAGCGCATGATCAGTCACATGATCAGCGCCATTAAGTCACGTGATCACTACATGATAGTCACGTGATCAGTCCATGCTCAGTCACGGTATCAGTGCATGATCAGCCACGTGATCAGTGCATGATCTGTCACAAGATTAGTGTATGATCATCCACGTGATCAGTGCACGGGCAGTCATGTGATCAGTGCATGATATAGACGTGATCAGTGCATGATCAGTCTCGTGATCAGTGCATGATAGCCACGTGATCAGTGCATGATCAGTCACCTGATGGGTGTATGATCATTCACGTGACCTGTACATGGTAGCTACATGATCATTGCATGATCAGCCACGTGAGTAGTTCATGATAGCCACGTGATCACTGCATGATCAGTCACGTGATCAGTGCATGATCAGTCATGTGACCAGTACATGGTAGCTGCGTGATCATGCATGATCAGCCACGTGAGCAGTGCATGATAGCCACGCGATCAGTGCATGATCAGACACGTGATCAGTGCATGATCAGTCACGTGATCAGTGCATGATCAGCCACGTGATCAGTGCATGACCAGGCACGTGATCAGTGTATGTCCAGCCAAGTGATCAGTGCATGATAGCCACGTGATCAGTGCATGATCACGTGATCAGTGCATGATCAGTTATGTGATCAGTGTATGATCAGCCACGTGATCAGTGCATGATCAGCCACGTGATCAGTGCATGATCAATTACGTGATCAGTGCATGATCAGTCACGTGACCAGTGCATGGTAGCCACGTGATCATTGCATGATCAGCCACGTGATCAGTGCATGATAGCCACGTGATCAGTGCATGATCAGCCACGTGATCAGTGCATGATCAGTCACGTGATAGTGTATGATCAGCCACGTGATCAGTGCATGATATCCACGTGATCAGTGCATGATCATCACGTGATCAGTGCATGATCAGCCACGTGAACAGTGCATGCTCAGTCACGTGATCTGGGCCTGCTGAGCTGCGTGATTACTGTCTGCTCATCTGCTTGACAATTGCCAGCTGAGCTGCACGATTCCTGCCTGTCATCTGCTTGACAATTGCCAGCTGTGCTGCGTAATTCCTGCCTGCTCAGCTGCTTGATTATTGCCAGCTGAGCAGCATGATTCCTCACACCTGAGTTCCATGATTATTGCCTGCTGACTGTTTGATTCGTGCCTACTCAGCTCTTTGTTTATTGCCTCCAGAGGCACATGATCAGTGTATGATAGCAAACATGATCAGCGCATGATCAGTCACATGATCAGCGCCATTAAGTCACGTGATCACTACATGATAGTCATGTGATCAGTCCATGCTCAGTCACGGTATCAGTGCATGATCAGCCACGTGATCAGTGCATGATCTGTCACAAGATTAGTGTATGATCATCCACGTGATCAGTGCACGGGCAGTCATGTGATCAGTGCATGATATAGACGTGATCAGTGCATGATCAGTCTCGTGATCAGTGCATGATAGCCACGTGATCAGTGCATGATCAGTCACCTGATGGGTGTATGATCATTCACGTGACCTGTACATGGTAGCTACATGATCATTGCATGATCAGCCACGTGAGTAGTGCATGATAGCCACGTGATCACTGCATGATCAGTCACGTGATCAGTGCATGATCAGTCATGTGACCAGTACATGGTAGCTGTGATCATGGCATGATCAGCCACGTGAGCAGTGCATGATAGCCACGTGATCAGTGCATGATCAGACACGTGATCAGTGCATGATCAGTCACGTGATCAGTGCATGATCAGCCACGTGATCAGTGCATGATCAGTCACGTGATCAGTGCATGATCAGCCACGTGATCAGTGCATGATCAGCACGTGATCAGTGCATGATCAGCCATGATCAGTGCATGATAGCCACGTGATCAGTGCATGATCAGTCACGTGATCAGTGCATGATCAGTCATGATCAGTGCATGATCAGCCACGTGATCAGTGCATGATCAGCCACGTGATCAGTGCATGATCAGTCACGTGATCAGTGCATGATCAGTCACGTGACAGTACATGGTAGCACGTGATCAGTGCATGATCAGCCACGTGATCAGTGCATGATAGCCACGTGATCAGTGCATGATAGCCACGTGATCAGTGCATGATAGCCACGTGATCAGTGCATGACAGCCACGTGATCAGTGCATGAGAGCCACGTGATCAGTGCATGATCAGTCACGTGATACATGTGTGATCAGCCACGTGATCAGTGCATGATGAGCCACGTGATCAGTGCATGATCAATTACGTGATCAGTGCATGATCAGTCACGTGACCAGTACATGGTTGCTACGTGATCGTTGCATGATCAGCCACGTGAGCAGTGCATGATAGCCACGTGATCAGTGCATGATCAGTCACGTGATCAGTGCATGATCAGTCACGTGAACAGTGCATGATCATTTACGTGATCAGTGCATGATCAGTCACGTGACCAGTATATGGTTGCTACGTGATCATTCCATGACGAGCCACGTGAGCAGTGCATGATAGCCACGTGATGTGTGCATGAGTTACGTGAGCAGTGCATGATCAGCCACGTGATCAGTGCATGAGTGCCACGTGATCAGTGCATGATAGTCACGTGACAGTGTGATCAGCCACGTGATCAGTGCATGATCAGCCACGTGATCAGTGCATGATAGCCACGTGATCAGTGCATGATCAGTCACGTGATCAGTGTATGATCAGCCACGTGATCAGTGCATGCAGTCACGTGATCTGGGCCTGCTGAGCTGCGTGATTACTGTCTGCTCATCTGCTTGACAATTGCCAGCTGAGCTGCACGATTCCTGCCTGTCATCTGCTTGACAATTGCCAGCTGTGCTGCATTCCTGCCTGCTCAGCTGCTTGATTATTGCCAGCTGAGCAGCATGATTCCTCACACCTGAGTTCCATGATTATTGCCTGCTGACTGTTTGATTCGTGCCTACTCAGCTCTTTGTTTATTGCCTCCAGAGGCACATGATCAGTGTATGATAGCAAACATGATCAGCGCATGATCAGTCACATGATCAGCGCCATTAAGTCACGTGATCACTACATGATAGTCATGTGATCAGTCCATGCTCAGTCACGGTATCAGTGCATGATCAGCCACGTGATCAGTGCATGATCTGTCACAAGATTAGTGTATGATCATCCACGTGATCAGTGCACGGGCAGTCATGTGATCAGTGCATGATATAGACGTGAACAGTGCATGATCAGTCGTGATCAGTGCATGATAGCCACGTGATCAGTGCATGATCAGTCACCTGATGGGTGTATGATCATTCACGTGACCTGTACATGGTAGCTACATGATCATTGCATGATCAGCCACGTGAGTAGTTCATGATAGCCACGTGATCAGTGCATGATCAGTCACGTGATCAGTGCATGATCAGTCATGTGACCAGTACATGGTAGCTGCGTGATCATGGCATGATCAGCCACGTGAGCAGTGCATGATAGCCACGTGATCAGTGCATGATCAGACACGTGATCAGTGCATGATCAGTCACGTGATCAGTGCATGATCAGCCACGTGATCAGTGCATGATCAGTCACGTGATCAGTGCATGATCAGCCACGTGATCAGTGCATGATAGCCACGTGATCAGTGCATGATCAGTCACGTGATCAGTGCATGATCAGTTATGTGATCAGTGTATGATCAGCCACGTGATCAGTGCATGATCAGCCACGTGATCAGTGCATGATCAGTCACGTGATCAGTGCATGATCAGCCACGTGATCAGTGCATGATAGCCACGTGATCAGTGCATGATCAGCCACGTGATCAGTGCATGATAGCCACGTGATCAGTGCATGATCAGCCACGTGATCAGTGCATGATCAGTCACGTGATACATGTGTGATCAGCCACGTGATCAGTGCATGATGAGCCACGTGATCAGTGCATGATCATCACGTGATCAGTGTATGATCAGCCACGTGAACAGTGCATGCTCAGTCACGTGATCTGGGCCTGCTGAGCTGCGTGATTACTGTCTGCTCATCTGCTTGACAATTGCCAGCTGAGCTGCACGATTCCTGCCTGTCATCTGCTTGACAATTGCCAGCTGTGCTGCGTAATTCCTGCCTGCTCAGCTGCTTGATTATTGCCAGCTGAGCAGCATGATTCCTCACACCTGAGTTCCATGATTATTGCCTGCTGACTGTTTGATTCGTGCCTACTCAGCTCTTTGTTTATTGCCTCCAGAGGCACATGATCAGTGTATGATAGCAAACATGATCAGTGCATGATCAGTCACATGATCAGCGCCATTAAGTCACGTGATCACTACATGATAGTCATGTGATCAGTCCATGCTCAGTCACGGTATCAGTGCATGATCAGCCACGTGATCAGTGCATGATCTGTCACATGATCAGTGTATGATCATCCACGTGATCAGTGCATGGCAGTCATGTGATCAGTGCATGATATAGACGTGATCAGTGCATGATCAGTCACGTGATCAGTGCATGATAGCCACGTGATCAGTGCATGATCAGTCACCTGATGGGTGTATGATCATTCACGTGACCTGTACATGGTAGCTACATGATCATTGCATGATCAGCCACGTGAGTAGTGCATGATAGCCACGTGATCAGTGCATGATCAGTCACGTGATCAGTGCATGATCAGTCATGTGACCAGTACATGGTAGCTGCGTGATCATGCATGATCAGCCACGTGAGCAGTGCATGATAGCCACGTGATCAGTGCATGATCAGTCACGTGATCAGTGCATGATCAGTCACGTGATCAGTGCATGATCAGCCACGTGATCAGTGCATGATCAGTCACGTGATCAGTGCATGTATGTCAGCCACGTGATCAGTGCATGATAGCCACGTGATCAGTGCATGATCAGTCACGTGATCAGCATGATCAGTTACGTGATCAGTGCATGATCAGCCACGTGATCAGTGCATGATCAGCCACGTGATCAGTGCATGATCAATTACGTGATCAGTGCATGATCAGTCACGTGATCAGTGCATGGTAGCCACGTGATCAGTGCATGATCAGCCACGTGATCAGTGCATGATCAGCCACGTGATCAGTGCATGATCAGCCACGTGATCAGTGCATGATCAGTCACGTGATACGTGTATGATCAGCCACGTGATCAGTGCATGATATCCACGTGATCAGTGCATGATCATCACGTGATCAGTGTATGATCAGCCACGTGAACAGTGCATGCTCAGTCACGTGATCTGGGCCTGCTGAGCTGCGTGATTACTGTCTGCTCATCTGCTTGACAATTGCCAGCTGAGCTGCACGATTCCTGCCTGTCATCTGCTTGACAATTGCCAGCTGTGCTGCGTAATTCCTGCCTGCTCAGCTGCTTGATTATTGCCAGCTGAGCAGCATGATTCCTCACACCTGAGTTCCATGATTATTGCCTGCTGACTGTTTGATTCGTGCCTACTCAGCTCTTTGTTTATTGCCTCCAGAGGCACATGATCAGTGTATGATAGCAAACATGATCAGCGCATGATCAGTCACATGATCAGCGCCATTAAGTCACGTGATCACTACATGATAGTCATGTGATCAGTCCATGCTCAGTCACGGTATCAGTGCATGATCAGCCACGTGATCAGTGCATGATCTGTCACAAGATTAGTGTATGATCATCCACGTGATCAGTGCACGGGCAGTCATGTGATCAGTGCATGATATAGACGTGAACAGTGCATGATCAGTCTCGTGATCAGTGCATGATAGCCACGTGATCAGTGCATGATCAGTCACCTGATGGGTGTATGATCATTCACGTGACCTGTACATGGTAGCTACATGATCATTGCATGATCAGCCACGTGAGTAGTGCATGATAGCCACGTGATCAGTGCATGATCAGTCACGTGATCAGTGCATGATCAGTCATGTGACCAGTACATGGTAGCTGCGTGATCATGGCATGATCAGCCACGTGAGCAGTGCATGATAGCCACGTGATCAGTGCATGATCAGACACGTGATCAGTGCATGATCAGTCACGTGATCAGTGCATGATCAGCCACGTGATCAGTGCATGATCAGGCACGTGATCAGTGCATGTCAGCCAAGTGATCAGTGCATGATAGCCACGTGATCAGTGCATGATCAGTCACGTGATCAGTGCATGATCAGTTGTGATCAGTGTATGATCAGCCACGTGATCAGTGCATGATCAGCCACATGATCAGTGCATGATCAATCACGTGATCAGTGCATGATCAGTCACGTGACCAGTACATGGTAGCTACGTGATCATTGCATGATCAGCCACGTGATCAGTGCATGATAGCCACGTGATCAGTGCATGATAGCCACGTGATCAGTGCATGATCAGTCATGTGATATGTGTGATCAGCCACGTGATCAGTGCATGATATCCACGTGATCAGTGCATGACAGCCACGTGATCAGTGCATGAGAGCCACGGATCAGTGCATGATCAGTCACGTGATACATGTGTGATCAGCCACGTGATCAGTGCATGATGAGCCACGTGATCAGTGCAGGATCAATTACGTGATCAGTGCATGATCAGTCACGTGACCAGTACATGGTTGCTACGTGATCGTTGCATGATCAGCCACGTGAGCAGAGCATGATAGCCACGTGATCAGTGCATGATCAGTCACGTGATCAGTACATGATCAGTCACGTGAACAGTGCATGATCATTTACGTGATCTTTGCATGATCAGTCACGTGACCAGTATATGGTTGCTACGTGATCATTCCATGACGAGCCACGTGAGCAGTGCATGATAGCCACGTGATGTGTGCATGAGTTACGTGAGCAGAGTATGATCAGCCACGTGATCAGTGCATGAGTGCCACGTGATCAGTGCATGATATGTCACGTGACAGGTGTGTGATCAGCCACGTGAACAGTGCATGTTCAGCCACGTGATCAGTGCATGATAGCCACGTGATCAGTGCATGATCAGTTACGTGAGCAGTGTATGATCAGCCACGTGATCAGTGCATGGTCAGACACGTGAACAGTGTATGATCAGCCACGTGATCAGTGCATGATATCCAAGTGATCAGTGCATGATCATCACGTGATCAGTGTATGATCAGCCACGTGAACAGTGCATGCTCAGTCACGTGATCTGGGCCTGCTGAGCTGCGTGATTACTGTCTGCTCATCTGCTTGACAATTGCCAGCTGAGCTGCACGATTCCTGCCTGTCATCTGCTTGACAATTGCCAGCTGTGCTGCGTAATTCCTGCCTGCTCAGCTGCTTGATTATTGCCAGCTGAGCAGCATGATTCCTCACACCTGAGTTCCATGATTATTGCCTGCTGACTGTTTGATTCGTGCCTACTCAGCTCTTTGTTTATTGCCTCCAGAGGCACATGATCAGTGTATGATAGCAAACATGATCAGCGCATGATCAGTCACATGATCAGCGCCATTAAGTCACGTGATCACTACATGATAGTCATGTGATCAGTCCATGCTCAGTCACGGTATCAGTGCATGATCAGCCACGTGATCAGTGCATGATCTGTCACAAGATTAGTGTATGATCATCCACGTGATCAGTGCACGGGCAGTCATGTGATCAGTGCATGATATAGACGTGAACAGTGCATGATCAGTCTCGTGATCAGTGCATGATAGCCACGTGATCAGTGCATGATCAGTCACCTGATGGGTGTATGATCATTCACGTGACCTGTACATGGTAGCTACATGATCATTGCATGATCAGCCACGTGAGTAGTTCATGATAGCCACGTGATCACTGCATGATCAGTCACGTGATCAGTGCATGATCAGTCATGTGACCAGTACATGGTAGCTGCGTGATCATGGCATGATCAGCCACGTGAGCAGTGCATGATAGCCACGTGATCAGTGCATGATCAGACACGTGATCAGTGCATGATCAGTCACGTGATCAGTGCATGATCAGCCACGTGATCAGTGCATGATCAGGCACGTGATCAGTGCATGATCAGCCACGTGATCAGTGCATGATCAGTCACGTGATCAGTGTGTGATCAGCCACGTGATCAGTGCATGATCAGCCACGTGATCAGTGCATGATCAATTACGTGATCAGTGCATGATCAGTCACGTGACCAGTACATGGTTAGCACGTGATCGTGCATGATCAGCCACGTGATCAGTGCATGATAGCCACGTGATCAGTGCATGATCAGTCACGTGATCAGTGCATGATCAGTCACGTGATCAGTGCATGATCAGTCACGTGATCAGTGCATGATCAGCCACGTGATCAGTGCATGATCAGGCACGTGATCAGTGCATCAGCCACGTGATCAGTGCATGATAGCCACGTGATCAGTGCATGATCAGTCACGTGATCAGTGCATGATCAGTCACGTGATCAGTGTATGATCAGCCACGTGATCAGTGCATGATCAGCCACGTGATCAGTGCATGATCAATTACGTGATCAGTGCATGATCAGTCACGTGACAGTGCATGGTCAGCCACGTGATCAGTGCATGATCAGCCACGTGATCAGTGCATGATCAGCCACGTGATCAGTGCATGATCAGCCACGTGATCAGTGCATGATCAGTCACGTGATCAGTGCATGATCAGCCACGTGATCAGTGCATGATATCCAAGTGATCAGTGCATGATCATCACGTGATCAGTGTATGATCAGCCACGTGAACAGTGCATGCTCAGTCACGTGATCTGGGCCTGCTGAGCTGCGTGATTACTGTCTGCTCATCTGCTTGACAATTGCCAGCTGAGCTGCACGATTCCTGCCTGTCATCTGCTTGACAATTGCCAGCTGTGCTGCGTAATTCCTGCCTGCTCAGCTGCTTGATTATTGCCAGCTGAGCAGCATGATTCCTCACACCTGAGTTCCATGATTATTGCCTGCTGACTGTTTGATTCGTGCCTACTCAGCTCTTTGTTTATTGCCTCCAGAGGCACATGATCAGTGTATGATAGCAAACATGATCAGCGCATGATCAGTCACATGATCAGCGCCATTAAGTCACGTGATCACTACATGATAGTCATGTGATCAGTCCATGCTCAGTCACGGTATCAGTGCATGATCAGCCACGTGATCAGTGCATGATCTGTCACAAGATTAGTGTATGATCATCCACGTGATCAGTGCACGGGCAGTCATGTGATCAGTGCATGATATAGACGTGAACAGTGCATGATCAGTCTCGTGATCAGTGCATGATAGCCACGTGATCAGTGCATGATCAGTCACCTGATGGGTGTATGATCATTCACGTGACCTGTACATGGTAGCTACATGATCATTGCATGATCAGCCACGTGAGTAGTTCATGATAGCCACGTGATCACTGCATGATCAGTCACGTGATCAGTGCATGATCAGTCATGTGACCAGTACATGGTAGCTGCGTGATCATGGCATGATCAGCCACGTGAGCAGTGCATGATAGCCACGTGATCAGTGCATGATCAGACACGTGATCAGTGCATGATCAGTCACGTGATCAGTGCATGATCAGCCACGTGATCAGTGCATGACCAGGCACGTGATCAGTGTATGTCCAGCCAAGTGATCAGTGCATGATAGCCACGTGATCAGTGCATGATCAGTCACGTGATCAGTGCATGATCAGTTATGTGATCAGTGTATGATCAGCCACGTGATCAGTGCATGATCAGTGATCAGTGCATGATCAATTACGTGATCAGTGCATGATCAGTCACGTGACCAGTACATGGTAGCTACGTGATCATTGCCTGATCAGCCACGTGATCAGTGCATGATAGCCACGTGATCAGTGCATGATAGCCACGTGATCAGTGCATGATCAGTCATGTGATACGTGTGTGATCAGCCACGTGATCAGTGCATGATATCCACGTGATCAGTGCATGACAGCCACGTGATCAGTGCATGAGAGCCACGTGATCAGTGCATGATCAGTCACGTGATACATGTGTGATCAGCCACGTGATCAGTGCATGATGAGCCACGTGATCAGTGCAGGATCAATTACGTGATCAGTGCATGATCAGTCACGTGACCAGTACATGGTTGCTACGTGATCGTTGCATGATCAGCCACGTGAGCAGAGCATGATAGCCACGTGATCAGTGCATGATCAGTCACGTGATCAGTACATGATCAGTCACGTGAACAGTGCATGATCATTTACGTGATCTTTGCATGATCAGTCACGTGACCAGTATATGGTTGCTACGTGATCATTCCATGACGAGCCACGTGAGCAGTGCATGATAGCCACGTGATGTGTGCATGAGTTACGTGAGCAGAGTATGATCAGCCACGTGATCAGTGCATGAGTGCCACGTGATCAGTGCATGATATGTCACGTGACAGGTGTGTGATCAGCCACGTGAACAGTGCATGTTCAGCCACGTGATCAGTGCATGATAGCCACGTGATCAGTGCATGATCAGTTACGTGAGCAGTGTATGATCAGCCACGTGATCAGTGCATGGTCAGACACGTGAACAGTGTATGATCAGCCACGTGATCAGTGCATGATATCCAAGTGATCAGTGCATGATCATCACGTGATCAGTGTATGATCAGCCACGTGAACAGTGCATGCTCAGTCACGTGATCTGGGCCTGCTGAGCTGCGTGATTACTGTCTGCTCATCTGCTTGACAATTGCCAGCTGAGCTGCACGATTCCTGCCTGTCATCTGCTTGACAATTGCCAGCTGTGCTGCGTAATTCCTGCCTGCTCAGCTGCTTGATTATTGCCAGCTGAGCAGCATGATTCCTCACACCTGAGTTCCATGATTATTGCCTGCTGACTGTTTGATTCGTGCCTACTCAGCTCTTTGTTTATTGCCTCCAGAGGCACATGATCAGTGTATGATAGCAAACATGATCAGCGCATGATCAGTCACATGATCAGCGCCATTAAGTCACGTGATCACTACATGATAGTCATGTGATCAGTCCATGCTCAGTCACGGTATCAGTGCATGATCAGCCACGTGATCAGTGCATGATCTGTCACAAGATTAGTGTATGATCATCCACGTGATCAGTGCATGGGCAGTCATGTGATCAGTGCATGATATAGACGTGAACAGTGCATGATCAGTCTCGTGATCAGTGCATGATAGCCACGTGATCAGTGCATGATCAGTCACCTGATGGGTGTATGATCATTCACGTGACCTGTACATGGTAGCTACATGATCATTGCATGATCAGCCACGTGAGTAGTGCATGATAGCCACGTGATCACTGCATGATCAGTCACGTGATCAGTGCATGATCAGTCATGTGACCAGTACATGGTAGCTGCGTGATCATGGCATGATCAGCCACGTGAGCAGTGCATGATAGCCACGTGATCAGTGCATGATCAGACACGTGATCAGTGCATGATCAGTCACGTGATCAGTGCATGATCAGCCACGTGATCAGTGCATGATCAGCCACGTGATCAGTGCATGATCAGCCACGTGATCAGTGCATGATCAGTCACGTGATCATGTGTGATCAGCCACGTGATCAGTGCATGATCAGCCACGTGATCAGTGCATGATCAATTACGTGATCAGTGCATGATCAGTCACGTGATCAGTACATGGTTGCTACGTGATCAGTGCATGATCAGCCACGTGATCAGTGCATGATAGCCACGTGATCAGTGCATGATCAGTCACGTGATCAGTGCATGATCAGCCACGTGATCAGTGCATGATCAGCCACGTGATCAGTGCATGATCAGTCACGTGATCAGTATATGGTAGCCACGTGATCATTGCATGACAGCCACGTGATCAGTGCATGATAGCCACGTGATCAGTGCATGAGTCACGTGATCAGTGCATGATCAGCCACGTGATCAGTGCATGATAGTCACGTGATCAGTGCATGATCAGCCACGTGATCAGTGCATGATCAGCCACGTGATCAGTGCATGATAGCCACGTGATCAGTGCATGATCAGTCACGTGATCAGTGCATGATAGCCACGTGATCAGTGCATGATCAGTCACGTGATCAGTGCATGATCAGTCACGTGACCAGTACATGGTAGCTACGTGATCAGTGCATGATCAGCCACGTGATCAGTGCATGATAGCCACGTGATCAGTGCATGATCAGTCACGTGATCAGTGCATGATCAGTCACGTGACCAGTACATGGTAGCTACGTGATCATGCATGATCAGCCACGTGAGCAGTGCATGATAGCCACGTGATCAGTGCATGATCAGTCACGTGATCAGTGCATGATCAGTCACGTGATCAGTGCATGATCAGCCACGTGATCAGTGCATGATCAGTCACGTGATCAGTGTATGTCAGCCACGTGATCAGTGCATGATAGCCACGTGATCAGTGCATGATCAGTCACGTGATCAGTGCATGATCAGTTACGTGATCAGTGTATGATCAGCCACGTGATCAGTGCATGATCAGCCACGTGATCAGTGCATGATCAGTCACGTGATCAGTGCATGATCAGTCACGTGACAGTGCATGGTAGCCACGTGATCAGTGCATGATCAGCCACGTGATCAGTGCATGATCAGCCACGTGATCAGTGCATGATCAGCCACGTGATCAGTGCATGATCAGTCACGTGACAGTGTATGATCAGCCACGTGATCAGTGCATGATATCCAAGTGATCAGTGCATGATCATCACGTGATCAGTGTATGATCAGCCACGTGAACAGTGCATGCTCAGTCACGTGATCTGGGCCTGCTGAGCTGCGTGATTACTGTCTGCTCATCTGCTTGACAATTGCCAGCTGAGCTGCACGATTCCTGCCTGTCATCTGCTTGACAATTGCCAGCTGTGCTGCGTAATTCCTGCCTGCTCAGCTGCTTGATTATTGCCAGCTGAGCAGCATGATTCCTCACACCTGAGTTCCATGATTATTGCCTGCTGACTGTTTGATTCGTGCCTACTCAGCTCTTTGTTTATTGCCTCCAGAGGCACATGATCAGTGTATGATAGCAAACATGATCAGCGCATGATCAGTCACATGATCAGCGCCATTAAGTCACGTGATCACTACATGATAGTCATGTGATCAGTCCATGCTCAGTCACGGTATCAGTGCATGATCAGCCACGTGATCAGTGCATGATCTGTCACAAGATTAGTGTATGATCATCCACGTGATCAGTGCACGGGCAGTCATGTGATCAGTGCATGATATAGACGTGAACAGTGCATGATCAGTCTCGTGATCAGTGCATGATAGCCACGTGATCAGTGCATGATCAGTCACCTGATGGGTGTATGATCATTCACGTGACCTGTACATGGTAGCTACATGATCATTGCATGATCAGCCACGTGAGTAGTTCATGATAGCCACGTGATCACTGCATGATCAGTCACGTGATCAGTGCATGATCAGTCATGTGACCAGTACATGGTAGCTGCGTGATCATGGCATGATCAGCCACGTGAGCAGTGCATGATAGCCACGTGATCAGTGCATGATCAGACACGAGATCAGTGCATGATCAGTCACGTGATCAGTGCATGATCAGCCACGTGATCAGTGCATGATCAGGCACGTGATCAGTGTATGTCAGCCACGTGATCAGTGCATGATAGCCACGTGATCAGTGCATGATCAGTCACGTGATCAGTGCATGATCAGTTATGTGATCAGTGCATGATCAGCCACGTGATCAGTGCATGATCAGCCACATGATCAGTGCATGATCAATTACGTGATCAGTGCATGATCAGTCACGTGACCAGTACATGGTAGCTACGTGATCATTGCCTGATCAGCCACGTGATCAGTGCATGATAGCCACGTGATCAGTGCATGATAGCCACGTGATCAGTGCATGATCAGTCATGTGATACGTGTGTGATCAGCCACGTGATCAGTGCATGATATCCACGTGATCAGTGCATGACAGCCACGTGATCAGTGCATGAGAGCCACGTGATCAGTGCATGATCAGTCACGTGATACATGTGTGATCAGCCACGTGATCAGTGCATGATGAGCCACGTGATCAGTGCAGGATCAATTACGTGATCAGTGCATGATCAGTCACGTGACCAGTACATGGTTGCTACGTGATCGTTGCATGATCAGCCACGTGAGCAGAGCATGATAGCCACGTGATCAGTGCATGATCAGTCACGTGATCAGTACATGATCAGTCACGTGAACAGTGCATGATCATTTACGTGATCTTTGCATGATCAGTCACGTGACCAGTATATGGTTGCTACGTGATCATTCCATGACGAGCCACGTGAGCAGTGCATGATAGCCACGTGATGTGTGCATGAGTTACGTGAGCAGAGTATGATCAGCCACGTGATCAGTGCATGAGTGCCACGTGATCAGTGCATGATATGTCACGTGACAGGTGTGTGATCAGCCACGTGAACAGTGCATGTTCAGCCACGTGATCAGTGCATGATAGCCACGTGATCAGTGCATGATCAGTTACGTGAGCAGTGTATGATCAGCCACGTGATCAGTGCATGGTCAGACACGTGAACAGTGTATGATCAGCCACGTGATCAGTGCATGATATCCAAGTGATCAGTGCATGATCATCACGTGATCAGTGTATGATCAGCCACGTGAACAGTGCATGCTCAGTCACGTGATCTGGGCCTGCTGAGCTGCGTGATTACTGTCTGCTCATCTGCTTGACAATTGCCAGCTGAGCTGCACGATTCCTGCCTGTCATCTGCTTGACAATTGCCAGCTGTGCTGCGTAATTCCTGCCTGCTCAGCTGCTTGATTATTGCCAGCTGAGCAGCATGATTCCTCACACCTGAGTTCCATGATTATTGCCTGCTGACTGTTTGATTCGTGCCTACTCAGCTCTTTGTTTATTGCCTCCAGAGGCACATGATCAGTGTATGATAGCAAACATGATCAGCGCATGATCAGTCACATGATCAGCGCCATTAAGTCACGTGATCACTACATGATAGTCATGTGATCAGTCCATGCTCAGTCACGGTATCAGTGCATGATCAGCCACGTGATCAGTGCATGATCTGTCACATGATTAGTGTATGATCATCCACGTGATCAGTGCATGGGCAGTCATGTGATCAGTGCATGATATAGACGTGATCAGTGCATGATCAGTCTCGTGATCAGTGCATGATAGCCACGTGATCAGTGCATGATCAGTCACCTGATGGGTGTATGATCATTCACGTGACCTGTACATGGTAGCTACATGATCATTGCATGATCAGCCACGTGAGTAGTGCATGATAGCCACGTGATCACTGCATGATCAGTCACGTGATCAGTGCATGATCAGTCATGTGACCAGTACATGGTAGCTGCGTGATCATGCATGATCAGCCACGTGAGCAGTGCATGATAGCCACGTGATCAGTGCATGATCAGACACGTGATCAGTGCATGATCAGTCACGTGATCAGTGCATGATCAGCCACGTGATCAGTGCATGATCAGGCACGTGATCAGTGCATGATCAGCCACGTGATCAGTGCATGATCAGTCACGTGATCAGTGTGATCAGCCACGTGATCAGTGCATGATCAGCCACGTGATCAGTGCATGATCAATTACGTGATCAGTGCATGATCAGTCACGTGACCAGTACATGGTTGCTACGTGATCGTGCATGATCAGCCACGTGATCAGTGCATGATAGCCACGTGATCAGTGCATGATCAGTCACGTGATCAGTGCATGATCAGTCACGTGATCAGTGCATGATCAGTTACGTGATCAGTGCATGATCAGTCACGTGATCAGTATATGGTAGCTACGTGATCATTGCATGACAGCCACGTGATCAGTGCATGATAGCCACGTGATCAGTGCATGAGTTACGTGATCAGTGCATGATCAGCCACGTGATCAGTGCATGATAGTCACGTGACAGTGTGTGATCAGCCACGTGATCAGTGCATGATCAGCCACGTGATCAGTGCATGATAGCCACGTGATCAGTGCATGATCAGTCACGTGATCAGTGCATGATCAGCCACGTGATCAGTGCATGATATCCACGTGATCAGTGCATGACAGCCACGTGATCAGTGCATGAGCCACGTGATCAGTGCATGATCAGTCACGTGATACATGTGTGATCAGCCACGTGATCAGTGCATGATGAGCCACGTGATCAGTGCATGATCAATTACGTGATCAGTGCATGATCAGTCACGTGACCAGTACATGGTTGCTACGTGATCGTTGCATGATCAGCCACGTGAGCAGTGCATGATAGCCACGTGATCAGTGCATGATCAGTCACGTGATCAGTACATGATCAGTCACGTGAACAGTGCATGATCATTTACGTGATCTGTGCATGATCAGTCACGTGACCAGTATATGGTTGCTACGTGATCATTCCATGACGAGCCACGTGAGCAGTGCATGATAGCCACGTGATGTGTGCATGAGTTACGTGAGCAGAGTATGATCAGCCACGTGATCAGTGCATGAGTGCCACGTGATCAGTGCATGATATGTCACGTGACAGGTGTGTGATCAGCCACGTGAACAGTGCATGTTCAGCCACGTGATCAGTGCATGATAGCCACGTGATCAGTGCATGATCAGTTACGTGAGCAGTGTATGATCAGCCACGTGATCAGTGCATGGTCAGACACGTGAACAGTGTATGATCAGCCACGTGATCAGTGCATGATATCCAAGTGATCAGTGCATGATCATCACGTGATCAGTGTATGATCAGCCACGTGAACAGTGCATGCTCAGTCACGTGATCTGGGCCTGCTGAGCTGCGTGATTACTGTCTGCTCATCTGCTTGACAATTGCCAGCTGAGCTGCACGATTCCTGCCTGTCATCTGCTTGACAATTGCCAGCTGTGCTGCGTAATTCCTGCCTGCTCAGCTGCTTGATTATTGCCAGCTGAGCAGCATGATTCCTCACACCTGAGTTCCATGATTATTGCCTGCTGACTGTTTGATTCGTGCCTACTCAGCTCTTTGTTTATTGCCTCCAGAGGCACATGATCAGTGTATGATAGCAAACATGATCAGCGCATGATCAGTCACATGATCAGCGCCATTAAGTCACGTGATCACTACATGATAGTCATGTGATCAGTCCATGCTCAGTCACGGTATCAGTGCATGATCAGCCACGTGATCAGTGCATGATCTGTCACAAGATTAGTGTATGATCATCCACGTGATCAGTGCATGGGCAGTCATGTGATCAGTGCATGATATAGACGTGATCAGTGCATGATCAGTCACGTGATCAGTGCATGATAGCCACGTGATCAGTGCATGATCAGTCACCTGATGGGTGTATGATCATTCACGTGACCTGTACATGGTAGCTACATGATCATTGCATGATCAGCCACGTGAGTAGTGCATGATAGCCACGTGATCAGTGCATGATCAGTCACGTGATCAGTGCATGATCAGTCATGTGACCAGTACATGGTAGCTGCGTGATCATGCATGATCAGCCACGTGAGCAGTGCATGATAGCCACGTGATCAGTGCATGATCAGACACGTGATCAGTGCATGATCAGTCACGTGATCAGTGCATGATCAGCCACGTGATCAGTGCATGATCAGTCACGTGATCAGTGCATGATCAGCCACGTGATCAGTGCATGATCAGCACGTGATCAGTGCATGATCAGCCACGTGATCAGTGCATGATAGCCACGTGATCAGTGCATGATCAGTCACGTGATCAGTGCATGATCAGTCACGTGATCAGTGCATGATCAGCCACGTGATCAGTGCATGATCAGCCACGTGATCAGTGCATGATCAATTACGTGATCAGTGCATGATCAGTCACGTGATCAGTACATGGTAGCCACGTGATCAGTGCATGATCAGCCACGTGATCAGTGCATGATAGCCACGTGATCAGTGCATGATAGCCACGTGATCAGTGCATGATCAGTCATGTGATACGTGTGTGATCAGCCACGTGATCAGTGCATGATATCCACGTGATCAGTGCATGACAGCCACGTGATCAGTGCATGAGAGCCACGTGATCAGTGCATGATCAGTCACGTGATACATGTGTGATCAGCCACGTGATCAGTGCATGATGAGCCACGTGATCAGTGCATGATCAATTACGTGATCAGTGCATGATCAGTCACGTGACCAGTACATGGTTGCCACGTGATCGTGCATGATCAGCCACGTGAGCAGTGCATGATAGCCACGTGATCAGTGCATGATCAGTCACGTGATCAGTGCATGATCAGTCACGTGATCAGTGCATGATCATTTACGTGATCAGTGCATGATCAGTCACGTGACCAGTATATGGTTGCTACGTGATCATTGCATGATCAGCCACGTGATCAGTGCATGATAGCCACGTGATGTGTGCATGAGCCACGTGATCAGTGCATGATCAGCCACGTGATCAGTGCATGAGTCCACGTGATCAGTGCATGATAGTCACGTGACAGTGTGTGATCAGCCACGTGATCAGTGCATGATCAGCCACGTGATCAGTGCATGATAGCCACGTGATCAGTGCATGATCAGTCACGTGATCAGTGCATGATCAGCCACGTGATCAGAGCATGATATCCACGTGATCAGTGCATGACAGCCACGTGATCAGTGCATGAGAGCCACGGGATCAGTGCATGATCAGTCACGTGATACATGTGTGATCAGCCACGTGATCAGTGCATGATGAGCCACGTGATCAGTGCAGGATCAATTACGTGATCAGTGCATGATCAGTCACGTGACCAGTACATGGTTGCTACGTGATCGTTGCATGATCAGCCACGTGAGCAGAGCATGATAGCCACGTGATCAGTGCATGATCAGTCACGTGATCAGTACATGATCAGTCACGTGAACAGTGCATGATCATTTACGTGATCTGTGCATGATCAGTCACGTGACCAGTATATGGTAGCTACGTGATCATTCCATGACGAGCCACGTGAGCAGTGCATGATAGCCACGTGATGTGTGCATGAGTTACGTGAGCAGAGTATGATCAGCCACGTGATCAGTGCATGAGTGCCACGTGATCAGTGCATGATATGTCACGTGACAGGTGTGTGATCAGCCACGTGAACAGTGCATGTTCAGCCACGTGATCAGTGCATGATAGCCACGTGATCAGTGCATGATCAGTTACGTGAGCAGTGTATGATCAGCCACGTGATCAGTGCATGGTCAGACACGTGAACAGTGTATGATCAGCCACGTGATCAGTGCATGATATCCAAGTGATCAGTGCATGATCATCACGTGATCAGTGTATGATCAGCCACGTGAACAGTGCATGCTCAGTCACGTGATCTGGGCCTGCTGAGCTGCGTGATTACTGTCTGCTCATCTGCTTGACAATTGCCAGCTGAGCTGCACGATTCCTGCCTGTCATCTGCTTGACAATTGCCAGCTGTGCTGCGTAATTCCTGCCTGCTCAGCTGCTTGATTATTGCCAGCTGAGCAGCATGATTCCTCACACCTGAGTTCCATGATTATTGCCTGCTGACTGTTTGATTCGTGCCTACTCAGCTCTTTGTTTATTGCCTCCAGAGGCACATGATCAGTGTATGATAGCAAACATGATCAGCGCATGATCAGTCACATGATCAGCGCCATTAAGTCACGTGATCACTACATGATAGTCATGTGATCAGTCCATGCTCAGTCACGGTATCAGTGCATGATCAGCCACGTGATCAGTGCATGATCTGTCACATGATTAGTGTATGATCATCCACGTGATCAGTGCATGGGCAGTCATGTGATCAGTGCATGATATAGACGTGATCAGTGCATGATCAGTCTCGTGATCAGTGCATGATAGCCACGTGATCAGTGCATGATCAGTCACCTGATGGGTGTATGATCATTCACGTGACCTGTACATGGTAGCTACATGATCATTGCATGATCAGCCACGTGAGTAGTGCATGATAGCCACGTGATCACTGCATGATCAGTCACGTGATCAGTGCATGATCAGTCATGTGACCAGTACATGGTAGCTGCGTGATCATGCATGATCAGCCACGTGAGCAGTGCATGATAGCCACGTGATCAGTGCATGATCAGTCACGTGATCAGTGCATGATCAGTCACGTGATCAGTGCATGATCAGCCACGTGATCAGTGCATGATCAGCCACGTGATCAGTGCATGATCAGTCACGTGATCAGTGCATGATCAGTCACGTGATCAGTGTATGATCAGCCACGTGATCAGTGCATGATCAGCCACGTGATCAGTGCATGATCAATTACGTGATCAGTGCATGATCAGTCACGTGACCAGTACATGGTAGCTACGTGATCATTGCATGATCAGCCACGTGATCAGTGCATGATAGCCACGTGATCAGTGCATGATCAGCCACGTGATCAGTGCATGATCAGTCATGTGATACGTGCATGATCAGCCACGTGATCAGTGCATGATATCCACGTGATCAGTGCATGATCAGCCACGTGATCAGTGCATGAGAGCCACGTGATCAGTGCATGATCAGTCACGTGATCATGTGTGATCAGCCACGTGATCAGTGCATGATCAGCCACGTGATCAGTGCATGATCAATTACGTGATCAGTGCATGATCAGTCACGTGACCAGTACATGGTTGCTACGTGATCAGTGCATGATCAGCCACGTGAGCAGTGCATGATAGCCACGTGATCAGTGCATGATCAGTCACGTGATCAGTGCATGATCAGTCACGTGATCAGTGCATGATCATTTACGTGATCAGTGCATGATCAGTCACGTGACCAGTATATGGTTGCTACGTGATCAGTGCATGACAGCCACGTGATCAGTGCATGATAGCCACGTGATGTGTGCATGAGTTACGTGATCAGTGTATGATCAGCCACGTGATCAGTGCATGAGTGCCACGTGATCAGTGCATGATAGTCACGTGACAGTGTGTGATCAGCCACGTGATCAGTGCATGATCAGCCACGTGATCAGTGCATGATAGCCACGTGATCAGTGCATGATCAGTCACGTGATCAGTGCATGATCAGCCACGTGATCAGTGCATGATATCCACGTGATCAGTGCATGATCAGCCACGTGATCAGTGCATGAGAGCCACGTGATCAGTGCATGATCAGTCACGTGATACATGTGTGATCAGCCACGTGATCAGTGCATGATGAGCCACGTGATCAGTGCATGATCAATTACGTGATCAGTGCATGATCAGTCACGTGACCAGTACATGGTTGCTACGTGATCGTTGCATGATCAGCCACGTGAGCAGTGCATGATAGCCACGTGATCAGTGCATGATCAGTCACGTGATCAGTACATGATCAGTCACGTGAACAGTGCATGATCATTTACGTGATCTTTGCATGATCAGTCACGTGACCAGTATATGGTAGCTACGTGATCATTCCATGACAGCCACGTGAGCAGTGCATGATAGCCACGTGATGTGTGCATGAGTTACGTGAGCAGAGTATGATCAGCCACGTGATCAGTGCATGAGTGCCACGTGATCAGTGCATGATATGTCACGTGACAGGTGTGTGATCAGCCACGTGAACAGTGCATGATCAGCCACGTGATCAGTGCATGATAGCCACGTGATCAGTGCATGATCAGTTACGTGAGCAGTGTATGATCAGCCACGTGATCAGTGCATGGTCAGACACGTGAACAGTGTATGATCAGCCACGTGATCAGTGCATGATATCCAAGTGATCAGTGCATGATCATCACGTGATCAGTGTATGATCAGCCACGTGAACAGTGCATGCTCAGTCACGTGATCTGGGCCTGCTGAGCTGCGTGATTACTGTCTGCTCATCTGCTTGACAATTCCAGCTGAGCTGCACGATTCCTGCCTGTCATCTGCTTGATTATTGCCAGCTGAGCAGCATGATTCCTCACACCTGAGTTCCATGATTATTGCCTGCTGACTGTTTGATTCGTGCCTACTCAGCTCTTTGTTTATTGCCTCCAGAGGCACATGATCAGTGTATGATAGCAAACATGATCAGCGCATGATCAGTCACATGATCAGAGCCATTAAGTCACGTGATCACTACATGATAGTCATGTGATCAGTCCATGCTCAGTCACGGTATCAGTGCATGATCAGCCACGTGATCAGTGCATGATCTGTCACAAGATTAGTGTATGATCATCCACGTGATCAGTGCACGGGCAGTCATGTGATCAGTGCATGATATAGACGTGAACAGTGCATGATCAGTCTCGTGATCAGTGCATGATAGCCACGTGATCAGTGCATGATCAGTCACCTGATGGGTGTATGATGATTCACGTGACCTGTACATGGTAGCTACATGATCATTGCATGATCAGCCACGTGAGTAGTTCATGATAGCCACGTGATCACTGCATGATCAGTCACGTGATCAGTGCATGATCAGTCATGTGACCAGTACATGGTAGCTGCGTGATCATGCATGATCAGCCACGTGAGCAGTGCATGATAGCCACGTGATCAGTGCATGATCAGACACGTGATCAGTGCATGATCAGTCACGTGATCAGTGCATGATCAGCCACGTGATCAGTGCATGATCAGGCACGTGATCAGTGCATGATCAGTCACGTGATCAGTGCATGATCAGTTACGTGATCAGTGTATGATCAGCCACGTGATCAGTGCATGATCAGCCACATGATCAGTGCATGATCAATTACGTGATCAGTGCATGATCAGTCACGTGACCAGTACATGGTAGCTACGTGATCATTGCATGATCAGCCACGTGATCAGTGCATGATAGCCACGTGATCAGTGCATGATAGCCACGTGATCAGTGCATGATCAGTCATGTGATACGTGTGTGATCAGCCACGTGATCAGTGCATGATATCCACGTGATCAGTGCATGACAGCCACGTGATCAGTGCATGAGAGCCACGTGATCAGTGCATGATCAGTCACGTGATACATGTGTGATCAGCCACGTGATCAGTGCATGATGAGCCACGTGATCAGTGCAGGATCAATTACGTGATCAGTGCATGATCAGTCACGTGACCAGTACATGGTTGCTACGTGATCGTTGCATGATCAGCCACGTGAGCAGAGCATGATAGCCACGTGATCAGTGCATGATCAGTCACGTGATCAGTACATGATCAGTCACGTGAACAGTGCATGATCATTTACGTGATCTGTGCATGATCAGTCACGTGACCAGTATATGGTTGCTACGTGATCATTCCATGACGAGCCACGTGAGCAGTGCATGATAGCCACGTGATGTGTGCATGAGTTACGTGAGCAGAGTATGATCAGCCACGTGATCAGTGCATGAGTGCCACGTGATCAGTGCATGATATGTCACGTGACAGGTGTGTGATCAGCCACGTGAACAGTGCATGTTCAGCCACGTGATCAGTGCATGATAGCCACGTGATCAGTGCATGATCAGTTACGTGAGCAGTGTATGATCAGCCACGTGATCAGTGCATGGTCAGACACGTGAACAGTGTATGATCAGCCACGTGATCAGTGCATGATATCCAAGTGATCAGTGCATGATCATCACGTGATCAGTGTATGATCAGCCACGTGAACAGTGCATGCTCAGTCACGTGATCTGGGCCTGCTGAGCTGCGTGATTACTGTCTGCTCATCTGCTTGACAATTGCCAGCTGAGCTGCACGATTCCTGCCTGTCATCTGCTTGACAATTGCCAGCTGTGCTGCGTAATTCCTGCCTGCTCAGCTGCTTGATTATTGCCAGCTGAGCAGCATGATTCCTCACAGCTGAGTTCCATGATTATTGCCTGCTGACTGTTTGATTCGTGCCTACTCAGCTCTTTGTTTATTGCCTCCAGAGGCACATGATCAGTGTATGATAGCAAACATGATCAGCGCATGATCAGTCACATGATCAGCGCCATTAAGTCACGTGATCACTACATGATAGTCATGTGATCAGTCCATGCTCAGTCACGGTATCAGTGCATGATCAGCCACGTGATCAGTGCATGATCTGTCACATGATTAGTGTATGATCATCCACGTGATCAGTGCATGGGCAGTCATGTGATCAGTGCATGATATAGACGTGATCAGTGCATGATCAGTCTCGTGATCAGTGCATGATAGCCACGTGATCAGTGCATGATCAGTCACCTGATGGGTGTATGATCATTCACGTGACCTGTACATGGTAGCTACATGATCATTGCATGATCAGCCACGTGAGTAGTGCATGATAGCCACGTGATCACTGCATGATCAGTCACGTGATCAGTGCATGATCAGTCATGTGACCAGTACATGGTAGCTGCGTGATCATGCATGATCAGCCACGTGAGCAGTGCATGATAGCCACGTGATCAGTGCATGATCAGACACGTGATCAGTGCATGATCAGTCACGTGATCAGTGCATGATCAGCCACGTGATCAGTGCATGATCAGGCACGTGATCAGTGTATGATCAGCCACGTGATCAGTGCATGATAGCCACGTGATCAGTGCATGATCAGTCACGTGATCAGTGCATGATCAGTCACGTGATCAGTGCATGATCAGCCACGTGATCAGTGCATGATCAGCCACGTGATCAGTGCATGATAGCCACGTGATCAGTGCATGATCAGTCATGTGATAGTGTGTGATCAGCCACGTGATCAGTGCATGATATCCACGTGATCAGTGCATGACAGCCACGTGATCAGTGCATGAGAGCCACGTGATCAGTGCATGATCAGTCACGTGATACATGTGTGATCAGCCACGTGATCAGTGCATGATGAGCCACGTGATCAGTGCATGATCAATTACGTGATCAGTGCATGATCAGTCACGTGACCAGTACATGGTTGCTACGTGATCGTGCATGATCAGCCACGTGAGCAGAGCATGATAGCCACGTGATCAGTGCATGATCAGTCACGTGATCAGTGCATGATCAGTCACGTGAACAGTGCATGATCATTTACGTGATCAGTGCATGATCAGTCACGTGACCAGTATATGGTAGCTACGTGATCATTCCATGACGAGCCACGTGAGCAGTGCATGATAGCCACGTGATGTGTGCATGAGTTACGTGAGCAGAGTATGATCAGCCACGTGATCAGTGCATGAGTGCCACGTGATCAGTGCATGATATGTCACGTGACAGGTGTGTGATCAGCCACGTGAACAGTGCATGTTCAGCCACGTGATCAGTGCATGATAGCCACGTGATCAGTGCATGATCAGTTACGTGAGCAGTGTATGATCAGCCACGTGATCAGTGCATGGTCAGACACGTGAACAGTGTATGATCAGCCACGTGATCAGTGCATGATATCCAAGTGATCAGTGCATGATCATCACGTGATCAGTGTATGATCAGCCACGTGAACAGTGCATGCTCAGTCACGTGATCTGGGCCTGCTGAGCTGCGTGATTACTGTCTGCTCATCTGCTTGACAATTGCCAGCTGAGCTGCACGATTCCTGCCTGTCATCTGCTTGACAATTGCCAGCTGTGCTGCGTAATTCCTGCCTGCTCAGCTGCTTGATTATTGCCAGCTGAGCAGCATGATTCCTCACACCTGAGTTCCATGATTATTGCCTGCTGACTGTTTGATTCGTGCCTACTCAGCTCTTTGTTTATTGCCTCCAGAGGCACATGATCAGTGTATGATAGCAAACATGATCAGCGCATGATCAGTCACATGATCAGCGCCATTAAGTCACGTGATCACTACATGATAGTCATGTGATCAGTCCATGCTCAGTCACGGTATCAGTGCATGATCAGCCACGTGATCAGTGCATGATCTGTCACAAGATTAGTGTATGATCATCCACGTGATCAGTGCATGGGCAGTCATGTGATCAGTGCATGATATAGACGTGATCAGTGCATGATCAGTCTCGTGATCAGTGCATGATAGCCACGTGATCAGTGCATGATCAGTCACCTGATGGGTGTATGATCATTCACGTGACCTGTACATGGTAGCTACATGATCATTGCATGATCAGCCACGTGAGTAGTGCATGATAGCCACGTGATCACTGCATGATCAGTCACGTGATCAGTGCATGATCAGTCATGTGACCAGTACATGGTAGCTGCGTGATCATGCATGATCAGCCACGTGAGCAGTGCATGATAGCCACGTGATCAGTGCATGATCAGACACGTGATCAGTGCATGATCAGTCACGTGATCAGTGCATGATCAGTCACGTGATCAGTGCATGATCAGTCACGTGATCAGTGCATGATCATTTACGTGATCAGTGCATGATCAGTCACGTGACCAGTATATGGTAGCTACGTGATCATTCCATGACAGCCACGTGATCAGTGCATGATAGCCACGTGATGTGTGCATGAGTTACGTGAGCAGAGTATGATCAGCCACGTGATCAGTGCATGAGTGCCACGTGATCAGTGCATGATATGTCACGTGACAGTGTGTGATCAGCCACGTGATCAGTGCATGATCAGCCACGTGATCAGTGCATGATAGCCACGTGATCAGTGCATGATCAGTTACGTGAGCAGTGTATGATCAGCCACGTGATCAGTGCATGGTCAGACACGTGAACAGTGTATGATCAGCCACGTGATCAGTGCATGATATCCAAGTGATCAGTGCATGATCATCACGTGATCAGTGTATGATCAGCCACGTGAACAGTGCATGCTCAGTCACGTGATCTGGGCCTGCTGAGCTGCGTGATTACTGTCTGCTCATCTGCTTGACAATTGCCAGCTGAGCTGCACGATTCCTGCCTGTCATCTGCTTGACAATTGCCAGCTGTGCTGCGTAATTCCTGCCTGCTCAGCTGCTTGATTATTGCCAGCTGAGCAGCATGATTCCTCACACCTGAGTTCCATGATTATTGCCTGCTGACTGTTTGATTCGTGCCTACTCAGCTCTTTGTTTATTGCCTCCAGAGGCACATGATCAGTGTATGATAGCAAACATGATCAGCGCATGATCAGTCACATGATCAGCGCCATTAAGTCACGTGATCACTACATGATAGTCATGTGATCAGTCCATGCTCAGTCACGGTATCAGTGCATGATCAGCCACGTGATCAGTGCATGATCTGTCACATGATTAGTGTATGATCATCCACGTGATCAGTGCATGGGCAGTCATGTGATCAGTGCATGATATAGACGTGATCAGTGCATGATCAGTCACGTGATCAGTGCATGATAGCCACGTGATCAGTGCATGATCAGTCACCTGATGGGTGTATGATCATTCACGTGACCTGTACATGGTAGCTACATGATCATTGCATGATCAGCCACGTGAGTAGTGCATGATAGCCACGTGATCAGTGCATGATCAGTCACGTGATCAGTGCATGATCAGTCATGTGACCAGTACATGGTAGCTGCGTGATCATGCATGATCAGCCACGTGAGCAGTGCATGATAGCCACGTGATCAGTGCATGATCAGTCACGTGATCAGTGCATGATCAGTCACGTGATCAGTGCATGATCAGCCACGTGATCAGTGCATGATCAGTCACGTGATCAGTGTATGTCAGCCACGTGATCAGTGCATGATAGCCACGTGATCAGTGCATGATCAGTCACGTGATCAGTGCATGATCAGTTACGTGATCAGTGTATGATCAGCCACGTGATCAGTGCATGATCAGCCACGTGATCAGTGCATGATCAATTACGTGATCAGTGCATGATCAGTCACGTGACCAGTGCATGGTAGCCACGTGATCAGTGCATGATCAGCCACGTGATCAGTGCATGATCAGCCACGTGATCAGTGCATGATCAGCCACGTGATCAGTGCATGATCAGTCACGTGATACGTGTATGATCAGCCACGTGATCAGTGCATGATATCCACGTGATCAGTGCATGATCATCACGTGATCAGTGTATGATCAGCCACGTGAACAGTGCATGCTCAGTCACGTGATCTGGGCCTGCTGAGCTGCGTGATTACTGTCTGCTCATCTGCTTGACAATTGCCAGCTGAGCTGCACGATTCCTGCCTGTCATCTGCTTGACAATTGCCAGCTGTGCTGCGTAATTCCTGCCTGCTCAGCTGCTTGATTATTGCCAGCTGAGCAGCATGATTCCTCACACCTGAGTTCCATGATTATTGCCTGCTGACTGTTTGATTCGTGCCTACTCAGCTCTTTGTTTATTGCCTCCAGAGGCACATGATCAGTGTATGATAGCAAACATGATCAGCGCATGATCAGTCACATGATCAGCGCCATTAAGTCACGTGATCACTACATGATAGTCATGTGATCAGTCCATGCTCAGTCACGGTATCAGTGCATGATCAGCCACGTGATCAGTGCATGATCTGTCACAAGATTAGTGTATGATCATCCACGTGATCAGTGCATGGGCAGTCATGTGATCAGTGCATGATATAGACGTGAACAGTGCATGATCAGTCTCGTGATCAGTGCATGATAGCCACGTGATCAGTGCATGATCAGTCACCTGATGGGTGTATGATCATTCACGTGACCTGTACATGGTAGCTACATGATCATTGCATGATCAGCCACGTGAGTAGTGCATGATAGCCACGTGATCAGTGCATGATCAGTCACGTGATCAGTGCATGATCAGTCATGTGACCAGTACATGGTAGCTGCGTGATCATGCATGATCAGCCACGTGATCAGTGCATGATAGCCACGTGATCAGTGCATGATCAGACACGTGATCAGTGCATGATCAGTCACGTGATCAGTGCATGATCAGCCACGTGATCAGTGCATGATCAGTCACGTGATCAGTGCATGATAGCCACGTGATCAGTGCATGATCAGTCACGTGATCAGTGCATGATCAGTTACGTGATCAGTGCATGATCAGCCACGTGATCAGTGCATGATCAGCCACGTGATCAGTGCATGATCAATTACGTGATCAGTGCATGATCAGTCACGTGACCAGTACATGGTAGCTACGTGATCATTGCATGATCAGCCACGTGATCAGTGCATGATAGCCACGTGATCAGTGCATGATAGCCACGTGATCAGTGCATGATCAGTCATGTGATACGTGTGTGATCAGCCACGTGATCAGTGCATGATATCCACGTGATCAGTGCATGACAGCCACGTGATCAGTGCATGAGAGCCACGGGATCAGTGCATGATCAGTCACGTGATACATGTGTGATCAGCCACGTGATCAGTGCATGATGAGCCACGTGATCAGTGCAGGATCAATTACGTGATCAGTGCATGATCAGTCACGTGACCAGTACATGGTTGCTACGTGATCGTTGCATGATCAGCCACGTGAGCAGAGCATGATAGCCACGTGATCAGTGCATGATCAGTCACGTGATCAGTACATGATCAGTCACGTGAACAGTGCATGATCATTTACGTGATCTTTGCATGATCAGTCACGTGACCAGTATATGGTTGCTACGTGATCATTCCATGACGAGCCACGTGAGCAGTGCATGATAGCCACGTGATGTGTGCATGAGTTACGTGAGCAGAGTATGATCAGCCACGTGATCAGTGCATGAGTGCCACGTGATCAGTGCATGATATGTCACGTGACAGGTGTGTGATCAGCCACGTGAACAGTGCATGTTCAGCCACGTGATCAGTGCATGATAGCCACGTGATCAGTGCATGATCAGTTACGTGAGCAGTGTATGATCAGCCACGTGATCAGTGCATGGTCAGACACGTGAACAGTGTATGATCAGCCACGTGATCAGTGCATGATATCCAAGTGATCAGTGCATGATCATCACGTGATCAGTGTATGATCAGCCACGTGAACAGTGCATGCTCAGTCACGTGATCTGGGCCTGCTGAGCTGCGTGATTACTGTCTGCTCATCTGCTTGACAATTGCCAGCTGAGCTGCACGATTCCTGCCTGTCATCTGCTTGACAATTGCCAGCTGTGCTGCGTAATTCCTGCCTGCTCAGCTGCTTGATTATTGCCAGCTGAGCAGCATGATTCCTCACACCTGAGTTCCATGATTATTGCCTGCTGACTGTTTGATTCGTGCCTACTCAGCTCTTTGTTTATTGCCTCCAGAGGCACATGATCAGTGTATGATAGCAAACATGATCAGCGCATGATCAGTCACATGATCAGCGCCATTAAGTCACGTGATCACTACATGATAGTCATGTGATCAGTCCATGCTCAGTCACGGTATCAGTGCATGATCAGCCACGTGATCAGTGCATGATCTGTCACATGATTAGTGTATGATCATCCACGTGATCAGTGCATGGGCAGTCATGTGATCAGTGCATGATATAGACGTGATCAGTGCATGATCAGTCTCGTGATCAGTGCATGATAGCCACGTGATCAGTGCATGATCAGTCACCTGATGGGTGTATGATCATTCACGTGACCTGTACATGGTAGCTACATGATCATTGCATGATCAGCCACGTGAGTAGTGCATGATAGCCACGTGATCAGTGCATGATCAGTCACGTGATCAGTGCATGATCAGTCATGTGACCAGTACATGGTAGCTGCGTGATCATGCATGATCAGCCACGTGAGCAGTGCATGATAGCCACGTGATCAGTGCATGATCAGACACGTGATCAGTGCATGATCAGTCACGTGATCAGTGCATGATCAGCCACGTGATCAGTGCATGATCAGTCACGTGATCAGTGTATGTCAGCCACGTGATCAGTGCATGATAGCCACGTGATCAGTGCATGATCAGTCACGTGATCAGTGCATGATCAGTCACGTGATCAGTGTATGATCAGCCACGTGATCAGTGCATGATCAGCCACGTGATCAGTGCATGATCAATTACGTGATCAGTGCATGATCAGTCACGTGACCAGTGCATGGTAGCCACGTGATCAGTGCATGATCAGCCACGTGATCAGTGCATGATAGCCACGTGATCAGTGCATGATCAGCCACGTGATCAGTGCATGATCAGTCACGTGATAGTGTATGATCAGCCACGTGATCAGTGCATGATATCCACGTGATCAGTGCATGATCATCACGTGATCAGTGTATGATCAGCCACGTGAACAGTGCATGCTCAGTCACGTGATCTGGGCCTGCTGAGCTGCGTGATTACTGTCTGCTCATCTGCTTGACAATTGCCAGCTGAGCTGCACGATTCCTGCCTGTCATCTGCTTGACAATTGCCAGCTGTGCTGCGTAATTCCTGCCTGCTCAGCTGCTTGATTATTGCCAGCTGAGCAGCATGATTCCTCACACCTGAGTTCCATGATTATTGCCTGCTGACTGTTTGATTCGTGCCTACTCAGCTCTTTGTTTATTGCCTCCAGAGGCACATGATCAGTGTATGATAGCAAACATGATCAGCGCATGATCAGTCACATGATCAGCGCCATTAAGTCACGTGATCACTACATGATAGTCATGTGATCAGTCCATGCTCAGTCACGGTATCAGTGCATGATCAGCCACGTGATCAGTGCATGATCTGTCACAAGATTAGTGTATGATCATCCACGTGATCAGTGCATGGGCAGTCATGTGATCAGTGCATGATATAGACGTGATCAGTGCATGATCAGTCTCGTGATCAGTGCATGATAGCCACGTGATCAGTGCATGATCAGTCACCTGATGGGTGTATGATCATTCACGTGACCTGTACATGGTAGCTACATGATCATTGCATGATCAGCCACGTGAGTAGTGCATGATAGCCACGTGATCAGTGCATGATCAGTCACGTGATCAGTGCATGATCAGTCATGTGACCAGTACATGGTAGCTGCGTGATCATGCATGATCAGCCACGTGATCAGTGCATGATAGCCACGTGATCAGTGCATGATCAGACACGTGATCAGTGCATGATCAGTCACGTGATCAGTGCATGATCAGCCACGTGATCAGTGCATGATCAGTCACGTGATCAGTGCATGATAGCCACGTGATCAGTGCATGATCAGTCACGTGATCAGTGCATGATCAGTTACGTGATCAGTGCATGATCAGCCACGTGATCAGTGCATGATCAGCCACGTGATCAGTGCATGATCAATTACGTGATCAGTGCATGATCAGTCACGTGACCAGTACATGGTAGCTACGTGATCATTGCATGATCAGCCACGTGATCAGTGCATGATAGCCACGTGATCAGTGCATGATAGCCACGTGATCAGTGCATGATCAGTCATGTGATACGTGTGTGATCAGCCACGTGATCAGTGCATGATATCCACGTGATCAGTGCATGACAGCCACGTGATCAGTGCATGAGAGCCACGTGATCAGTGCATGATCAGTCACGTGATACATGTGTGATCAGCCACGTGATCAGTGCATGATGAGCCACGTGATCAGTGCAGGATCAATTACGTGATCAGTGCATGATCAGTCACGTGACCAGTACATGGTTGCTACGTGATCGTTGCATGATCAGCCACGTGAGCAGAGCATGATAGCCACGTGATCAGTGCATGATCAGTCACGTGATCAGTACATGATCAGTCACGTGAACAGTGCATGATCATTTACGTGATCTGTGCATGATCAGTCACGTGACCAGTATATGGTAGCTACGTGATCATTCCATGACGAGCCACGTGAGCAGTGCATGATAGCCACGTGATGTGTGCATGAGTTACGTGAGCAGAGTATGATCAGCCACGTGATCAGTGCATGAGTGCCACGTGATCAGTGCATGATATGTCACGTGACAGGTGTGTGATCAGCCACGTGAACAGTGCATGTTCAGCCACGTGATCAGTGCATGATAGCCACGTGATCAGTGCATGATCAGTTACGTGAGCAGTGTATGATCAGCCACGTGATCAGTGCATGGTCAGACACGTGAACAGTGTATGATCAGCCACGTGATCAGTGCATGATATCCAAGTGATCAGTGCATGATCATCACGTGATCAGTGTATGATCAGCCACGTGAACAGTGCATGCTCAGTCACGTGATCTGGGCCTGCTGAGCTGCGTGATTACTGTCTGCTCATCTGCTTGACAATTGCCAGCTGAGCTGCACGATTCCTGCCTGTCATCTGCTTGACAATTGCCAGCTGTGCTGCGTAATTCCTGCCTGCTCAGCTGCTTGATTATTGCCAGCTGAGCAGCATGATTCCTCACACCTGAGTTCCATGATTATTGCCTGCTGACTGTTTGATTCGTGCCTACTCAGCTCTTTGTTTATTGCCTCCAGAGGCACATGATCAGTGTATGATAGCAAACATGATCAGCGCATGATCAGTCACATGATCAGCGCCATTAAGTCACGTGATCACTACATGATAGTCATGTGATCAGTCCATGCTCAGTCACGGTATCAGTGCATGATCAGCCACGTGATCAGTGCATGATCTGTCACATGATTAGTGTATGATCATCCACGTGATCAGTGCATGGGCAGTCATGTGATCAGTGCATGATATAGACGTGATCAGTGCATGATCAGTCTCGTGATCAGTGCATGATAGCCACGTGATCAGTGCATGATCAGTCACCTGATGGGTGTATGATCATTCACGTGACCTGTACATGGTAGCTACATGATCATTGCATGATCAGCCACGTGAGTAGTGCATGATAGCCACGTGATCACTGCATGATCAGTCACGTGATCAGTGCATGATCAGTCATGTGACCAGTACATGGTAGCTGCGTGATCATGGCATGATCAGCCACGTGAGCAGTGCATGATAGCCACGTGATCAGTGCATGATCAGTCACGTGATCAGTGCATGATCAGTCACGTGATCAGTGCATGATCAGCCACGTGATCAGTGCATGATCAGTCACGTGATCAGTGTATGATCAGCCACGTGATCAGTGCATGATAGCCACGTGATCAGTGCATGATCAGTCACGTGATCAGTGCATGATCAGTTACGTGATCAGTGCATGATCAGCCACGTGATCAGTGCATGATCAGCCACGTGATCAGTGCATGATCAATTACGTGATCAGTGCATGATCAGTCACGTGATCAGTGCATGATAGCCACGTGATCAGTGCATGATCAGCCACGTGATCAGTGCATGATCAGCCACGTGATCAGTGCATGATCAGCCACGTGATCAGTGCATGATCAGTCACGTGATAGTGTATGATCAGCCACGTGATCAGTGCATGATATCCACGTGATCAGTGCATGATCATCACGTGATCAGTGTATGATCAGCCACGTGAACAGTGCATGCTCAGTCACGTGATCAGGGCCTGCTGACCTGCGTGATTACTGTCTGCTCATCTGCTTGACAATTGCGAGCTGAGCTGCACGATTCCTGCCTGTCATCTGCTTGACAATTGCCAGCTGTGCTGCGTAATTCCTGCCTGCTCAGCTGCTTGATTATTGCCAGCTGAGCAGCATGATTCCTCACACCTGTGTTCCATGATTATTGCCTGCTGACTGTTTGATTCGTGCCTACTCAGCTCTTGTTTATTGCCTCCAGAGGCACATGATCAGTGTATGATAGCAAACATGATCAGCGCATGATCAGTCACATGATCAGCGCCATTAAGTCACGTGATCACTACATGATAGTCATGTGATCAGTCCATGCTCAGTCACGGTATCAGTGCATGATCAGCCACGTGATCAGTGCATGATCTGTCACATGATTAGTGTATGATCATCCACGTGATCAGTGCATGGGCAGTCATGTGATCAGTGCATGATATAGACGTGATCAGTGCATGATCAGTCACGTGATCAGTGCATGATAGCCACGTGATCAGTGCATGATCAGTCACCTGATGGGTGTATGATCATTCACGTGACCTGTACATGGTAGCTACATGATCATTGCATGATCAGCCACGTGAGTAGTGCATGATAGCCACGTGATCAGTGCATGATCAGTCACGTGATCAGTGCATGATCAGTCATGTGACCAGTACATGGTAGCTGCGTGATCATGCATGATCAGCCACGTGATCAGTGCATGATAGCCACGTGATCAGTGCATGATCAGCCACGTGATCAGTGCATGATCAGTCACGTGATCAGTGCATGATCAGCCACGTGATCAGTGCATGATCAGGCACGTGATCAGTGCATGATCAGCCACGTGATCAGTGCATGATAGCCACGTGATCAGTGCATGATCAGTCACGTGATCAGTGCATGATCAGTCATGTGATCAGTGCATGATCAGCCACGTGATCAGTGCATGATCAGCCACGTGATCAGTGCATGATAGCCACGTGATCAGTGCATGATCAGTCATGTGATACGTGTGTGATCAGCCACGTGATCAGTGCATGATATCCACGTGATCAGTGCATGACAGCCACGTGATCAGTGCATGAGCCACGTGATCAGTGCATGATCAGTCACGTGATACATGTGTGATCAGCCACGTGATCAGTGCATGATGAGCCACGTGATCAGTGCAGGATCAATTACGTGATCAGTGCATGATCAGTCACGTGACCAGTACATGGTTGCTACGTGATCGTTGCATGATCAGCCACGTGAGCAGAGCATGATAGCCACGTGATCAGTGCATGATCAGTCACGTGATCAGTACATGATCAGTCACGTGAACAGTGCATGATCATTTACGTGATCTGTGCATGATCAGTCACGTGACCAGTATATGGTAGCTACGTGATCATTCCATGACGAGCCACGTGAGCAGTGCATGATAGCCACGTGATGTGTGCATGAGTTACGTGAGCAGAGTATGATCAGCCACGTGATCAGTGCATGAGTGCCACGTGATCAGTGCATGATATGTCACGTGACAGGTGTGTGATCAGCCACGTGAACAGTGCATGTTCAGCCACGTGATCAGTGCATGATAGCCACGTGATCAGTGCATGATCAGTTACGTGAGCAGTGTATGATCAGCCACGTGATCAGTGCATGGTCAGACACGTGAACAGTGTATGATCAGCCACGTGATCAGTGCATGATATCCAAGTGATCAGTGCATGATCATCACGTGATCAGTGTATGATCAGCCACGTGAACAGTGCATGCTCAGTCACGTGATCTGGGCCTGCTGAGCTGCGTGATTACTGTCTGCTCATCTGCTTGACAATTGCCAGCTGAGCTGCACGATTCCTGCCTGTCATCTGCTTGACAATTGCCAGCTGTGCTGCGTAATTCCTGCCTGCTCAGCTGCTTGATTATTGCCAGCTGAGCAGCATGATTCCTCACACCTGAGTTCCATGATTATTGCCTGCTGACTGTTTGATTCGTGCCTACTCAGCTCTTTGTTTATTGCCTCCAGAGGCACATGATCAGTGTATGATAGCAAACATGATCAGCGCATGATCAGTCACATGATCAGCGCCATTAAGTCACGTGATCACTACATGATAGTCATGTGATCAGTCCATGCTCAGTCACGGTATCAGTGCATGATCAGCCACGTGATCAGTGCATGATCTGTCACATGATTAGTGTATGATCATCCACGTGATCAGTGCATGGGCAGTCATGTGATCAGTGCATGATATAGACGTGATCAGTGCATGATCAGTCTCGTGATCAGTGCATGATAGCCACGTGATCAGTGCATGATCAGTCACCTGATGGGTGTATGATCATTCACGTGACCTGTACATGGTAGCTACATGATCATTGCATGATCAGCCACGTGAGTAGTGCATGATAGCCACGTGATCACTGCATGATCAGTCACGTGATCAGTGCATGATCAGTCATGTGACCAGTACATGGTAGCTGCGTGATCATGGCATGATCAGCCACGTGAGCAGTGCATGATAGCCACGTGATCAGTGCATGATCAGTCACGTGATCAGTGCATGATCAGTCACGTGATCAGTGCATGATCAGCCACGTGATCAGTGCATGATCAGCACGTGATCAGTGTATGTCAGCCACGTGATCAGTGCATGATAGCCACGTGATCAGTGCATGATCAGTCACGTGATCAGTGCATGATCAGTCACGTGATCAGTGCATGATCAGCCACGTGATCAGTGCATGATCAGCCACGTGATCAGTGCATGATCAATTACGTGATCAGTGCATGATCAGTCACGTGACCAGTGCATGGTAGCCACGTGATCAGTGCATGATCAGCCACGTGATCAGTGCATGATAGCCACGTGATCAGTGCATGATCAGCCACGTGATCAGTGCATGATCAGTCACGTGATACGTGTATGATCAGCCACGTGATCAGTGCATGATATCCACGTGATCAGTGCATGATCATCACGTGATCAGTGCATGATCAGCCACGTGAACAGTGCATGCTCAGTCACGTGATCTGGGCCTGCTGAGCTGCGTGATTACTGTCTGCTCATCTGCTTGACAATTGCCAGCTGAGCTGCACGATTCCTGCCTGTCATCTGCTTGACAATTGCCAGCTGTGCTGCGTAATTCCTGCCTGCTCAGCTGCTTGATTATTGCCAGCTGAGCAGCATGATTCCTCACACCTGTGTTCCATGATTATTGCCTGCTGACTGTTTGATTCGTGCCTACTCAGCTCTTTGTTTATTGCCTCCAGAGGCACATGATCAGTGTATGATAGCAAACATGATCAGCGCATGATCAGTCACATGATCAGCGCCATTAAGTCACGTGATCACTACATGATAGTCATGTGATCAGTCCATGCTCAGTCACGGTATCAGTGCATGATCAGCCACGTGATCAGTGCATGATCTGTCACAAGATTAGTGTATGATCATCCACGTGATCAGTGCATGGGCAGTCATGTGATCAGTGCATGATATAGACGTGATCAGTGCATGATCAGTCTCGTGATCAGTGCATGATAGCCACGTGATCAGTGCATGATCAGTCACCTGATGGGTGTATGATCATTCACGTGACCTGTACATGGTAGCTACATGATCATTGCATGATCAGCCACGTGATCAGTGCATGATAGCCACGTGATCAGTGCATGATCAGTCACGTGATCAGTGCATGATCAGTCATGTGACCAGTACATGGTAGCTGCGTGATCATGCATGATCAGCCACGTGATCAGTGCATGATAGCCACGTGATCAGTGCATGATCAGACACGTGATCAGTGCATGATCAGTCACGTGATCAGTGCATGATCAGCCACGTGATCAGTGCATGATCAGTCACGTGATCAGTGCATGATAGCCACGTGATCAGTGCATGATCAGTCACGTGATCAGTGCATGATCAGTCACGTGATCAGTGCATGATCAGCCACGTGATCAGTGCATGATCAGCCACGTGATCAGTGCATGATCAATTACGTGATCAGTGCATGATCAGTCACGTGACCAGTACATGGTAGCTACGTGATCATTGCATGATCAGCCACGTGATCAGTGCATGATAGCCACGTGATCAGTGCATGATAGCCACGTGATCAGTGCATGATCAGTCATGTGATACGTGTGTGATCAGCCACGTGATCAGTGCATGATATCCACGTGATCAGTGCATGACAGCCACGTGATCAGTGCATGAGAGCCACGTGATCAGTGCATGATCAGTCACGTGATACATGTGTGATCAGCCACGTGATCAGTGCATGATGAGCCACGTGATCAGTGCAGGATCAATTACGTGATCAGTGCATGATCAGTCACGTGACCAGTACATGGTTGCTACGTGATCGTTGCATGATCAGCCACGTGAGCAGAGCATGATAGCCACGTGATCAGTGCATGATCAGTCACGTGATCAGTACATGATCAGTCACGTGAACAGTGCATGATCATTTACGTGATCTGTGCATGATCAGTCACGTGACCAGTATATGGTAGCTACGTGATCATTCCATGACGAGCCACGTGAGCAGTGCATGATAGCCACGTGATGTGTGCATGAGTTACGTGAGCAGAGTATGATCAGCCACGTGATCAGTGCATGAGTGCCACGTGATCAGTGCATGATATGTCACGTGACAGGTGTGTGATCAGCCACGTGAACAGTGCATGTTCAGCCACGTGATCAGTGCATGATAGCCACGTGATCAGTGCATGATCAGTTACGTGAGCAGTGTATGATCAGCCACGTGATCAGTGCATGGTCAGACACGTGAACAGTGTATGATCAGCCACGTGATCAGTGCATGATATCCAAGTGATCAGTGCATGATCATCACGTGATCAGTGTATGATCAGCCACGTGAACAGTGCATGCTCAGTCACGTGATCTGGGCCTGCTGAGCTGCGTGATTACTGTCTGCTCATCTGCTTGACAATTGCCAGCTGAGCTGCACGATTCCTGCCTGTCATCTGCTTGACAATTGCCAGCTGTGCTGCGTAATTCCTGCCTGCTCAGCTGCTTGATTATTGCCAGCTGAGCAGCATGATTCCTCACACCTGAGTTCCATGATTATTGCCTGCTGACTGTTTGATTCGTGCCTACTCAGCTCTTTGTTTATTGCCTCCAGAGGCACATGATCAGTGTATGATAGCAAACATGATCAGCGCATGATCAGTCACATGATCAGCGCCATTAAGTCACGTGATCACTACATGATAGTCATGTGATCAGTCCATGCTCAGTCACGGTATCAGTGCATGATCAGCCACGTGATCAGTGCATGATCTGTCACATGATTAGTGTATGATCATCCACGTGATCAGTGCATGGGCAGTCATGTGATCAGTGCATGATATAGACGTGATCAGTGCATGATCAGTCTCGTGATCAGTGCATGATAGCCACGTGATCAGTGCATGATCAGTCACCTGATGGGTGTATGATCATTCACGTGACCTGTACATGGTAGCTACATGATCATTGCATGATCAGCCACGTGAGTAGTGCATGATAGCCACGTGATCAGTGCATGATCAGTCACGTGATCAGTGCATGATCAGTCATGTGACCAGTACATGGTAGCTGCGTGATCATGGCATGATCAGCCACGTGAGCAGTGCATGATAGCCACGTGATCAGTGCATGATCAGACACGTGATCAGTGCATGATCAGTCACGTGATCAGTGCATGATCAGCCACGTGATCAGTGCATGATCAGGCACGTGATCAGTGTATGTCAGCCACGTGATCAGTGCATGATAGCCACGTGATCAGTGCATGATCAGTCACGTGATCAGTGCATGATCAGTTACGTGATCAGTGTATGATCAGCCACGTGATCAGTGCATGATCAGCCACGTGATCAGTGCATGATCAATTACGTGATCAGTGCATGATCAGTCACGTGATCAGTGCATGGTAGCCACGTGATCAGTGCATGATCAGCCACGTGATCAGTGCATGATAGCCACGTGATCAGTGCATGATCAGCCACGTGATCAGTGCATGATCAGTCACGTGATACGTGTATGATCAGCCACGTGATCAGTGCATGATATCCACGTGATCAGTGCATGATCATCACGTGATCAGTGTATGATCAGCCACGTGAACAGTGCATGCTCAGTCACGTGATCTGGGCCTGCTGAGCTGCGTGATTACTGTCTGCTCATCTGCTTGACAATTGCCAGCTGAGCTGCACGATTCCTGCCTGTCATCTGCTTGACAATTGCCAGCTGTGCTGCGTAATTCCTGCCTGCTCAGCTGCTTGATTATTGCCAGCTGAGCAGCATGATTCCTCACACCTGAGTTCCATGATTATTGCCTGCTGACTGTTTGATTCGTGCCTACTCAGCTCTTTGTTTATTGCCTCCAGAGGCACATGATCAGTGTATGATAGCAAACATGATCAGCGCATGATCAGTCACATGATCAGCGCCATTAAGTCACGTGATCACTACATGATAGTCATGTGATCAGTCCATGCTCAGTCACGGTATCAGTGCATGATCAGCCACGTGATCAGTGCATGATCTGTCACATGATTAGTGTATGATCATCCACGTGATCAGTGCATGGGCAGTCATGTGATCAGTGCATGATATAGACGTGATCAGTGCATGATCAGTCACGTGATCAGTGCATGATAGCCACGTGATCAGTGCATGATCAGTCACGTGATCAGTGCATGATCAGTCACGTGATCAGTGCATGATCAGCCACGTGATCAGTGCATGATCAGCCACGTGATCAGTGCATGATCAGCCACGTGATCAGTGCATGATAGCCACGTGATCAGTGCATGATCAGTCACGTGATCAGTGCATGATCAGTCACGTGATCAGTGCATGATCAGCCACGTGATCAGTGCATGATCAGCCACGTGATCAGTGCATGATCAATTACGTGATCAGTGCATGATCAGTCACGTGACCAGTACATGGTAGCTACGTGATCATTGCATGATCAGCCACGTGATCAGTGCATGATAGCCACGTGATCAGTGCATGATAGCCACGTGATCAGTGCATGATCAGTCATGTGATACGTGTGTGATCAGCCACGTGATCAGTGCATGATATCCACGTGATCAGTGCATGACAGCCACGTGATCAGTGCATGAGAGCCACGTGATCAGTGCATGATCAGTCACGTGATCATGTGTGATCAGCCACGTGATCAGTGCATGATCAATTACGTGATCAGTGCATGATCAGTCACGTGACCAGTACATGGTTGCTACGTGATCGTTGCATGATCAGCCACGTGAGCAGAGCATGATAGCCACGTGATCAGTGCATGATCAGTCACGTGATCAGTACATGATCAGTCACGTGAACAGTGCATGATCATTTACGTGATCTGTGCATGATCAGTCACGTGACCAGTATATGGTAGCTACGTGATCATTCCATGACGAGCCACGTGAGCAGTGCATGATAGCCACGTGATGTGTGCATGAGTTACGTGAGCAGAGTATGATCAGCCACGTGATCAGTGCATGAGTGCCACGTGATCAGTGCATGATATGTCACGTGACAGGTGTGTGATCAGCCACGTGAACAGTGCATGTTCAGCCACGTGATCAGTGCATGATCAGCCACGTGAGCAGTGTATGATCAGCCACGTGATCAGTGCATGGTCAGACACGTGAACAGTGTATGATCAGCCACGTGATCAGTGCATGATATCCAAGTGATCAGTGCATGATCATCACGTGATCAGTGTATGATCAGCCACGTGAACAGTGCATGCTCAGTCACGTGATCTGGGCCTGCTGAGCTGCGTGATTACTGTCTGCTCATCTGCTTGACAATTGCCAGCTGAGCTGCACGATTCCTGCCTGTCATCTGCTTGACAATTGCCAGCTGTGCTGCGTAATTCCTGCCTGCTCAGCTGCTTGATTATTGCCAGCTGAGCAGCATGATTCCTCACACCTGAGTTCCATGATTATTGCCTGCTGACTGTTTGATTCGTGCCTACTCAGCTCTTTGTTTATTGCCTCCAGAGGCACATGATCAGTGTATGATAGCAAACATGATCAGCGCATGATCAGTCACATGATCAGCGCCATTAAGTCACGTGATCACTACATGATAGTCATGTGATCAGTCCATGCTCAGTCACGGTATCAGTGCATGATCAGCCACGTGATCAGTGCATGATCTGTCACATGATTAGTGTATGATCATCCACGTGATCAGTGCATGGGCAGTCATGTGATCAGTGCATGATATAGACGTGATCAGTGCATGATCAGTCTCGTGATCAGTGCATGATAGCCACGTGATCAGTGCATGATCAGTCACCTGATGGGTGTATGATCATTCACGTGACCTGTACATGGTAGCTACATGATCATTGCATGATCAGCCACGTGAGTAGTGCATGATAGCCACGTGATCACTGCATGATCAGTCACGTGATCAGTGCATGATCAGTCATGTGACCAGTACATGGTAGCTGCGTGATCATGGCATGATCAGCCACGTGAGCAGTGCATGATAGCCACGTGATCAGTGCATGATCAGACACGTGATCAGTGCATGATCAGTCACGTGATCAGTGCATGATCAGCCACGTGATCAGTGCATGACCAGGCACGTGATCAGTGTATGTCAGCCACGTGATCAGTGCATGATAGCCACGTGATCAGTGCATGATCAGTCACGTGATCAGTGCATGATCAGTTATGTGATCAGTGCATGATCAGCCACGTGATCAGTGCATGATCAGCCACATGATCAGTGCATGATCAATTACGTGATCAGTGCATGATCAGTCACGTGACCAGTACATGGTAGCTACGTGATCATTGCATGATCAGCCACGTGATCAGTGCATGATAGCCACGTGATCAGTGCATGATAGCCACGTGATCAGTGCATGATCAGTCATGTGATACGTGTGTGATCAGCCACGTGATCAGTGCATGATATCCACGTGATCAGTGCATGACAGCCACGTGATCAGTGCATGAGAGCCACGTGATCAGTGCATGATCAGTCACGTGATACATGTGTGATCAGCCACGTGATCAGTGCATGATGAGCCACGTGATCAGTGCAGGATCAATTACGTGATCAGTGCATGATCAGTCACGTGACCAGTACATGGTTGCTACGTGATCGTTGCATGATCAGCCACGTGAGCAGTGCATGATAGCCACGTGATCAGTGCATGATCAGTCACGTGATCAGTACATGATCAGTCACGTGAACAGTGCATGATCATTTACGTGATCTTTGCATGATCAGTCACGTGACCAGTATATGGATGCTACGTGATCATTCCATGACGAGCCACGTGAGCAGTGCATGATAGCCACGTGATGTGTGCATGAGTTACGTGAGCAGAGTATGATCAGCCACGTGATCAGTGCATGAGTGCCACGTGATCAGTGCATGATATGTCACGTGACAGGTGTGTGATCAGCCACGTGAACAGTGCATGTTCAGCCACGTGATCAGTGCATGATAGCCACGTGATCAGTGCATGATCAGTTACGTGAGCAGTGTATGATCAGCCACGTGATCAGTGCATGGTCAGACACGTGAACAGTGTATGATCAGCCACGTGATCAGTGCATGATATCCAAGTGATCAGTGCATGATCATCACGTGATCAGTGTATGATCAGCCACGTGAACAGTGCATGCTCAGTCACGTGATCTGGGCCTGCTGAGCTGCGTGATTACTGTCTGCTCATCTGCTTGACAATTGCCAGCTGAGCTGCACGATTCCTGCCTGTCATCTGCTTGACAATTGCCAGCTGTGCTGCGTAATTCCTGCCTGCTCAGCTGCTTGATTATTGCCAGCTGAGCAGCATGATTCCTCACACCTGAGTTCCATGATTATTGCCTGCTGACTGTTTGATTCGTGCCTACTCAGCTCTTTGTTTATTGCCTCCAGAGGCACATGATCAGTGTATGATAGCAAACATGATCAGCGCATGATCAGTCACATGATCAGCGCCATTAAGTCACGTGATCACTACATGATAGTCATGTGATCAGTCCATGCTCAGTCACGGTATCAGTGCATGATCAGCCACGTGATCAGTGCATGATCTGTCACAAGATTAGTGTATGATCATCCACGTGATCAGTGCATGGCAGTCATGTGATCAGTGCATGATATAGACGTGATCAGTGCATGATCAGTCTCGTGATCAGTGCATGATAGCCACGTGATCAGTGCATGATCAGTCACCTGATGGGTGTATGATCATTCACGTGACCTGTACATGGTAGCTACATGATCATTGCATGATCAGCCACGTGAGTAGTGCATGATAGCCACGTGATCACTGCATGATCAGTCACGTGATCAGTGCATGATCAGTCATGTGACCAGTACATGGTAGCTGCGTGATCATGGCATGATCAGCCACGTGAGCAGTGCATGATAGCCACGTGATCAGTGCATGATCAGACACGTGATCAGTGCATGATCAGTCACGTGATCAGTGCATGATCAGCCACGTGATCAGTGCATGATCAGTCACGTGATCAGTGCATGATAGCCACGTGATCAGTGCATGATCAGTCACGTGATCAGTGCATGATCAGTCACGTGATCAGTGTATGATCAGCCACGTGATCAGTGCATGATCAGCCACGTGATCAGTGCATGATCAATTACGTGATCAGTGCATGATCAGTCACGTGACCAGTACATGGTAGCTACGTGATCATTGCATGATCAGCCACGTGATCAGTGCATGATAGCCACGTGATCAGTGCATGATAGCCACGTGATCAGTGCATGATCAGTCATGTGATACGTGTGTGATCAGCCACGTGATCAGTGCATGATATCCACGTGATCAGTGCATGACAGCCACGTGATCAGTGCATGAGAGCCACGTGATCAGTGCATGATCAGTCACGTGATCATGTGTGATCAGCCACGTGATCAGTGCATGATGAGCCACGTGATCAGTGCATGATCAATTACGTGATCAGTGCATGATCAGTCACGTGACCAGTACATGGTTGCTACGTGATCGTGCATGATCAGCCACGTGAGCAGTGCATGATAGCCACGTGATCAGTGCATGATCAGTCACGTGATCAGTGCATGATCAGTCACGTGATCAGTGCATGATCATTTACGTGATCAGTGCATGATCAGTCACGTGACCAGTATATGGTTGCTACGTGATCATTGCATGACAGCCACGTGAGCAGTGCATGATAGCCACGTGATGTGTGCATGAGTTACGTGAGCAGTGCATGATCAGCCACGTGATCAGTGCATGAGTGCCACGTGATCAGTGCATGATAGTCACGTGACAGTGTGTGATCAGCCACGTGATCAGTGCATGATCAGCCACGTGATCAGTGCATGATAGCCACGTGATCAGTGCATGATCAGTCACGTGATCAGTGTATGATCAGCCACGTGATCAGTGCATGATATCCACGTGATCAGTGCATGATCAGCCACGTGATCAGTGCATGATAGCCACGTGATCAGTGCATGATCAGTCACGTGATACATGTGTGATCAGCCACGTGATCAGTGCATGATGAGCCACGTGATCAGTGCAGGATCAATTACGTGATCAGTGCATGATCAGTCACGTGACCAGTACATGGTTGCTACGTGATCGTTGCATGATCAGCCACGTGAGCAGAGCATGATAGCCACGTGATCAGTGCATGATCAGTCACGTGATCAGTACATGATCAGTCACGTGAACAGTGCATGATCATTTACGTGATCTGTGCATGATCAGTCACGTGACCAGTATATGGTAGCTACGTGATCATTCCATGACGAGCCACGTGAGCAGTGCATGATAGCCACGTGATGTGTGCATGAGTTACGTGAGCAGAGTATGATCAGCCACGTGATCAGTGCATGAGTGCCACGTGATCAGTGCATGATATGTCACGTGACAGGTGTGTGATCAGCCACGTGAACAGTGCATGTTCAGCCACGTGATCAGTGCATGATAGCCACGTGATCAGTGCATGATCAGTTACGTGAGCAGTGTATGATCAGCCACGTGATCAGTGCATGGTCAGACACGTGAACAGTGTATGATCAGCCACGTGATCAGTGCATGATATCCAAGTGATCAGTGCATGATCATCACGTGATCAGTGTATGATCAGCCACGTGAACAGTGCATGCTCAGTCACGTGATCTGGGCCTGCTGAGCTGCGTGATTACTGTCTGCTCATCTGCTTGACAATTGCCAGCTGAGCTGCACGATTCCTGCCTGTCATCTGCTTGACAATTGCCAGCTGTGCTGCGTAATTCCTGCCTGCTCAGCTGCTTGATTATTGCCAGCTGAGCAGCATGATTCCTCACACCTGAGTTCCATGATTATTGCCTGCTGACTGTTTGATTCGTGCCTACTCAGCTCTTTGTTTATTGCCTCCAGAGGCACATGATCAGTGTATGATAGCAAACATGATCAGCGCATGATCAGTCACATGATCAGCGCCATTAAGTCACGTGATCACTACATGATAGTCATGTGATCAGTCCATGCTCAGTCACGGTATCAGTGCATGATCAGCCACGTGATCAGTGCATGATCTGTCACATGATTAGTGTATGATCATCCACGTGATCAGTGCATGGGCAGTCATGTGATCAGTGCATGATATAGACGTGATCAGTGCATGATCAGTCTCGTGATCAGTGCATGATAGCCACGTGATCAGTGCATGATCAGTCACCTGATGGGTGTATGATCATTCACGTGACCTGTACATGGTAGCTACATGATCATTGCATGATCAGCCACGTGAGTAGTGCATGATAGCCACGTGATCACTGCATGATCAGTCACGTGATCAGTGCATGATCAGTCATGTGACCAGTACATGGTAGCTGCGTGATCATGCATGATCAGCCACGTGAGCAGTGCATGATAGCCACGTGATCAGTGCATGATCAGTCACGTGATCAGTGCATGATCAGTCACGTGATCAGTGCATGATCAGCCACGTGATCAGTGCATGATCAGCCACGTGATCAGTGCATGATCAGTCACGTGATCAGTGCATGATCAGTCACGTGATCAGTGTATGATCAGCCACGTGATCAGTGCATGATCAGCCACGTGATCAGTGCATGATCAATTACGTGATCAGTGCATGATCAGTCACGTGACCAGTACATGGTAGCTACGTGATCATTGCATGATCAGCCACGTGATCAGTGCATGATAGCCACGTGATCAGTGCATGATCAGCCACGTGATCAGTGCATGATCAGTCACGTGATACGTGCATGATCAGCCACGTGATCAGTGCATGATATCCACGTGATCAGTGCATGACAGCCACGTGATCAGTGCATGAGAGCCACGTGATCAGTGCATGATCAGTCACGTGATCATGTGTGATCAGCCACGTGATCAGTGCATGATCAGCCACGTGATCAGTGCATGATCATTACGTGATCAGTGCATGATCAGTCACGTGACCAGTGCATGGATGCCACGTGATCAGTGCATGATCAGCCACGTGATCAGTGCATGATAGCCACGTGATCAGTGCATGATCAGTCACGTGATCAGTGCATGATCAGCCACGTGATCAGTGCATGATCAGACACGTGATCAGTGCATGATCAGCCACGTGATCAGTGCATGATAGCCACGTGATCAGTGCATGATCAGCCACGTGATCAGTGCATGATCAGCCACGTGAACAGTGCATGCTCAGTCACGTGATCTGGGCCTGCTGAGCTGCGTGATTACTGTCTGCTCATCTGCTTGACAATTGCCAGCTGAGCTGCACGATTCCTGCCTGTCATCTGCTTGACAATTGCCAGCTGTGCTGCGTAATTCCTGCCTGCTCAGCTGCTTGATTATTGCCAGCTGAGCAGCATGATTCCTCACACCTGAGTTCCATGATTATTGCCTGCTGACTGTTTGATTCGTGCCTACTCAGCTCTTTGTTTATTGCCTCCAGAGGCACATGATCAGTGTATGATAGCAAACATGATCAGCGCATGATCAGTCACATGATCAGCGCCATTAAGTCACGTGATCACTACATGATAGTCATGTGATCAGTCCATGCTCAGTCACGGTATCAGTGCATGATCAGCCACGTGATCAGTGCATGATCTGTCACATGATTAGTGTATGATCATCCACGTGATCAGTGCATGGGCAGTCATGTGATCAGTGCATGATATAGACGTGATCAGTGCATGATCAGTCTCGTGATCAGTGCATGATAGCCACGTGATCAGTGCATGATCAGTCACCTGATGGGTGTATGATCATTCACGTGACCTGTACATGGTAGCTACATGATCATTGCATGATCAGCCACGTGAGTAGTGCATGATAGCCACGTGATCACTGCATGATCAGTCACGTGATCAGTGCATGATCAGTCATGTGACCAGTACATGGTAGCTGCGTGATCATGCATGATCAGCCACGTGAGCAGTGCATGATAGCCACGTGATCAGTGCATGATCAGACACGTGATCAGTGCATGATCAGTCACGTGATCAGTGCATGATCAGCCACGTGATCAGTGCATGATCAGGCACGTGATCAGTGTATGTCAGCCACGTGATCAGTGCATGATAGCCACGTGATCAGTGCATGATCAGTCACGTGATCAGTGCATGATCAGTTACGTGATCAGTGTATGATCAGCCACGTGATCAGTGCATGATCAGCCACGTGATCAGTGCATGATCAATCACGTGATCAGTGCATGATCAGTCACGTGATCAGTGCATGGTAGCCACGTGATCAGTGCATGATCAGCCACGTGATCAGTGCATGATAGCCACGTGATCAGTGCATGATCAGCCACGTGATCAGTGCATGATCAGTCACGTGATACGTGTGTGATCAGCCACATGATCAGTGCATGATATCCACGTGATCAGTGCATGATCATCACGTGATCAGTGTATGATCAGCCACGTGAACAGTGCATGCTCAGTCACGTGATCTGGGCCTGCTGAGCTGCGTGATTACTGTCTGCTTATCTGCTTGACAATTGCCAGCTGAGCTGCACGATTCCTGCCTGTCATCTGCTTGACAATTGCCAGCTGTGCTGCGTAATTCCTGCCTGCTCAGCTGCTTGATTATTGCCAGCTGAGCAGCATGATTCCTCACACCTGAGTTCCATGATTATTGCCTGCTGACTGTTTGATTCGTGCCTACTCAGCTCTTTGTTTATTGCCTCCAGAGGCACATGATCAGTGTATGATAGCAAACATGATCAGTGCATGATCAGTCACATGATCAGCGCCATTAAGTCACGTGATCACTACATGATAGTCATGTGATCAGTCCATGCTCAGTCACGGTATCAGTGCATGATCAGCCACGTGATCAGTGCATGATCTGTCACATGATTAGTGTATGATCATCCACGTGATCAGTGCATGGGCAGTCATGTGATCAGTGCATGATATAGACGTGATCAGTGCATGATCAGTCTCGTGATCAGTGCATGATAGCCACGTGATCAGTGCATGATCAGTCACCTGATGGGTGTATGATCATTCACGTGACCTGTACATGGTAGCTACATGATCATTGCATGATCAGCCACGTGAGTAGTGCATGATAGCCACGTGATCAGTGCATGATCAGTCACGTGATCAGTGCATGATCAGTCATGTGACCAGTACATGGTAGCTGCGTGATCATGCATGATCAGCCACGTGAGCAGTGCATGATAGCCACGTGATCAGTGCATGATCAGTCACGTGATCAGTGCATGATCAGTCACGTGATCAGTGCATGATCAGCCACGTGATCAGTGCATGATCAGTCACGTGATCAGTGTATGTCAGCCACGTGATCAGTGCATGATAGCCACGTGATCAGTGCATGATCAGTCACGTGATCAGTGCATGATCAGTTACGTGATCAGTGCATGATCAGCCACGTGATCAGTGCATGATCAGCCACGTGATCAGTGCATGATCAATCACGTGATCAGTGCATGATCAGTCACGTGATCAGTGCATGGTAGCCACGTGATCAGTGCATGATCAGCCACGTGATCAGTGCATGATAGCCACGTGATCAGTGCATGATCAGCCACGTGATCAGTGCATGATCAGTCACGTGATACAGTGTGATCAGCCACGTGATCAGTGCATGATATCCAAGTGATCAGTGCATGATCATCACGTGATCAGTGTATGATCAGCCACGTGAACAGTGCATGCTCAGTCACGTGATCTGGGCCTGCTGAGCTGCGTGATTACTGTCTGCTCATCTGCTTGACAATTGCCAGCTGAGCTGCACGATTCCTGCCTGTCATCTGCTTGACAATTGCCAGCTGTGCTGCGTAATTCCTGCCTGCTCAGCTGCTTGATTATTGCCAGCTGAGCAGCATGATTCCTCACACCTGAGTTCCATGATTATTGCCTGCTGACTGTTTGATTCGTGCCTACTCAGCTCTTTGTTTATTGCCTCCAGAGGCACATGATCAGTGTATGATAGCAAACATGATCAGCGCATGATCAGTCACATGATCAGCGCCATTAAGTCACGTGATCACTACATGATAGTCATGTGATCAGTCCATGCTCAGTCACGGTATCAGTGCATGATCAGCCACGTGATCAGTGCATGATCTGTCACATGATTAGTGTATGATCATCCACGTGATCAGTGCATGGGCAGTCATGTGATCAGTGCATGATATAGACGTGATCAGTGCATGATCAGTCTCGTGATCAGTGCATGATAGCCACGTGATCAGTGCATGATCAGTCACCTGATGGGTGTATGATCATTCACGTGACCTGTACATGGTAGCTACATGATCATTGCATGATCAGCCACGTGAGTAGTGCATGATAGCCACGTGATCACTGCATGATCAGTCACGTGATCAGTGCATGATCAGTCATGTGACCAGTACATGGTAGCTGCGTGATCATGCATGATCAGCCACGTGAGCAGTGCATGATAGCCACGTGATCAGTGCATGATCAGTCACGTGATCAGTGCATGATCAGTCACGTGATCAGTGCATGATCAGCCACGTGATCAGTGCATGATCAGCCACGTGATCAGTGCATGATCAGTCACGTGATCAGTGCATGATCAGTCACGTGATCAGTGTATGATCAGCCACGTGATCAGTGCATGATCAGCCACGTGATCAGTGCATGATCAATTACGTGATCAGTGCATGATCAGTCACGTGACCAGTACATGGTAGCTACGTGATCATTGCATGATCAGCCACGTGATCAGTGCATGATAGCCACGTGATCAGTGCATGATCAGCCACGTGATCAGTGCATGATCAGTCACGTGATACGTGCATGATCAGCCACGTGATCAGTGCATGATATCCACGTGATCAGTGCATGACAGCCACGTGATCAGTGCATGAGAGCCACGTGATCAGTGCATGATCAGTCACGTGATCATGTGTGATCAGCCACGTGATCAGTGCATGATCAGCCACGTGATCAGTGCATGATCAGTCACGTGATCAGTGCATGATCAGTCACGTGATCAGTGCATGATAGCCACGTGATCAGTGCATGATCAGCCACGTGATCAGTGCATGATAGCCACGTGATCAGTGCATGATCAGTCACGTGATCAGTGCATGATCAGCCACGTGATCAGTGCATGATCAGCCACGTGATCAGTGCATGATCAGTCACGTGATCAGTGCATGATAGCCACGTGATCAGTGCATGATCAGCCACGTGATCAGTGCATGATCAGCCACGTGAACAGTGCATGCTCAGTCACGTGATCTGGGCCTGCTGAGCTGCGTGATTACTGTCTGCTCATCTGCTTGACAATTGCCAGCTGAGCTGCACGATTCCTGCCTGTCATCTGCTTGACAATTGCCAGCTGTGCTGCGTAATTCCTGCCTGCTCAGCTGCTTGATTATTGCCAGCTGAGCAGCATGATTCCTCACACCTGAGTTCCATGATTATTGCCTGCTGACTGTTTGATTCGTGCCTACTCAGCTCTTTGTTTATTGCCTCCAGAGGCACATGATCAGTGTATGATAGCAAACATGATCAGCGCATGATCAGTCACATGATCAGCGCCATTAAGTCACGTGATCACTACATGATAGTCATGTGATCAGTCCATGCTCAGTCACGGTATCAGTGCATGATCAGCCACGTGATCAGTGCATGATCTGTCACATGATTAGTGTATGATCATCCACGTGATCAGTGCATGGGCAGTCATGTGATCAGTGCATGATATAGACGTGATCAGTGCATGATCAGTCTCGTGATCAGTGCATGATAGCCACGTGATCAGTGCATGATCAGTCACCTGATGGGTGTATGATCATTCACGTGACCTGTACATGGTAGCTACATGATCATTGCATGATCAGCCACGTGAGTAGTGCATGATAGCCACGTGATCAGTGCATGATCAGTCACGTGATCAGTGCATGATCAGTCATGTGACCAGTACATGGTAGCTGCGTGATCATGCATGATCAGCCACGTGAGCAGTGCATGATAGCCACGTGATCAGTGCATGATCAGTCACGTGATCAGTGCATGATCAGTCACGTGATCAGTGCATGATCAGCCACGTGATCAGTGCATGATCAGTCACGTGATCAGTGTATGTCAGCCACGTGATCAGTGCATGATAGCCACGTGATCAGTGCATGATCAGTCACGTGATCAGTGCATGATCAGTTACGTGATCAGTGTATGATCAGCCACGTGATCAGTGCATGATCAGCCACGTGATCAGTGCATGATCAATTACGTGATCAGTGCATGATCAGTCACGTGACCAGTGCATGTAGCCACGTGATCAGTGCATGATCAGCCACGTGATCAGTGCATGATAGCCACGTGATCAGTGCATGATCAGCCACGTGATCAGTGCATGATCAGTCACGTGATACGTGTATGATCAGCCACGTGATCAGTGCATGATATCCAAGTGATCAGTGCATGATCATCACGTGATCAGTGTATGATCAGCCACGTGAACAGTGCATGCTCAGTCACGTGATCTGGGCCTGCTGAGCTGCGTGATTACTGTCTGCTCATCTGCTTGACAATTGCCAGCTGAGCTGCACGATTCCTGCCTGTCATCTGCTTGACAATTGCCAGCTGTGCTGCGTAATTCCTGCCTGCTCAGCTGCTTGATTATTGCCAGCTGAGCAGCATGATTCCTCACACCTGAGTTCCATGATTATTGCCTGCTGACTGTTTGATTCGTGCCTACTCAGCTCTTTGTTTATTGCCTCCAGAGGCACATGATCAGTGTATGATAGCAAACATGATCAGCGCATGATCAGTCACATGATCAGCGCCATTAAGTCACGTGATCACTACATGATAGTCATGTGATCAGTCCATGCTCAGTCACGGTATCAGTGCATGATCAGCCACGTGATCAGTGCATGATCTGTCACATGATTAGTGTATGATCATCCACGTGATCAGTGCATGGGCAGTCATGTGATCAGTGCATGATATAGACGTGATCAGTGCATGATCAGTCTCGTGATCAGTGCATGATAGCCACGTGATCAGTGCATGATCAGTCACCTGATGGGTGTATGATCATTCACGTGACCTGTACATGGTAGCTACATGATCATTGCATGATCAGCCACGTGAGTAGTGCATGATAGCCACGTGATCACTGCATGATCAGTCACGTGATCAGTGCATGATCAGTCATGTGACCAGTACATGGTAGCTGCGTGATCATGGCATGATCAGCCACGTGAGCAGTGCATGATAGCCACGTGATCAGTGCATGATCAGTCACGTGATCAGTGCATGATCAGTCACGTGATCAGTGCATGATCAGCCACGTGATCAGTGCATGATCAGCCACGTGATCAGTGCATGATCAGTCACGTGATCAGTGCATGATCAGTCACGTGATCAGTGCATGATCAGCCACGTGATCAGTGCATGATCAGCCACGTGATCAGTGCATGATCAATTACGTGATCAGTGCATGATCAGTCACGTGACCAGTACATGGTAGCTACGTGATCATTGCATGATCAGCCACGTGATCAGTGCATGATAGCCACGTGATCAGTGATCAGCCACGTGATCAGTGCATGATCAGTCACGTGATACGTGCATGATCAGCCACGTGATCAGTGCATGATATCCACGTGATCAGTGCATGACAGCCACGTGATCAGTGCATGAGAGCCACGTGATCAGTGCATGATCAGTCACGTGATCATGTGTGATCAGCCACGTGATCAGTGCATGATCAGCCACGTGATCAGTGCATGATCAGTTACGTGATCAGTGCATGATCAGTCACGTGACCAGTGCATGATTGCCACGTGATCAGTGCATGATCAGCCACGTGATCAGTGCATGATAGCCACGTGATCAGTGCATGATCAGTCACGTGATCAGTGCATGATCAGCCACGTGATCAGTGCATGATCAGACACGTGATCAGTGCATGATCAGTCACGTGATCAGTGCATGATAGCCACGTGATCAGTGCATGATCAGCCACGTGATCAGTGCATGATCAGCCACGTGAACAGTGCATGCTCAGTCACGTGATCTGGGCCTGCTGAGCTGCGTGATTACTGTCTGCTCATCTGCTTGACAATTGCCAGCTGAGCTGCACGATTCCTGCCTGTCATCTGCTTGACAATTGCCAGCTGTGCTGCGTAATTCCTGCCTGCTCAGCTGCTTGATTATTGCCAGCTGAGCAGCATGATTCCTCACACCTGAGTTCCATGATTATTGCCTGCTGACTGTTTGATTCGTGCCTACTCAGCTCTTTGTTTATTGCCTCCAGAGGCACATGATCAGTGTATGATAGCAAACATGATCAGTGCATGATCAGTCACATGATCAGCGCCATTAAGTCACGTGATCACTACATGATAGTCATGTGATCAGTCCATGCTCAGTCACGGTATCAGTGCATGATCAGCCACGTGATCAGTGCATGATCTGTCACATGATTAGTGTATGATCATCCACGTGATCAGTGCATGGGCAGTCATGTGATCAGTGCATGATATAGACGTGATCAGTGCATGATCAGTCTCGTGATCAGTGCATGATAGCCACGTGATCAGTGCATGATCAGTCACCTGATGGGTGTATGATCATTCACGTGACCTGTACATGGTAGCTACATGATCATTGCATGATCAGCCACGTGAGTAGTGCATGATAGCCACGTGATCACTGCATGATCAGTCACGTGATCAGTGCATGATCAGTCATGTGACCAGTACATGGTAGCTGCGTGATCATGCATGATCAGCCACGTGAGCAGTGCATGATAGCCACGTGATCAGTGCATGATCAGTCACGTGATCAGTGCATGATCAGTCACGTGATCAGTGCATGATCAGCCACGTGATCAGTGCATGATCAGGCACGTGATCAGTGTATGTCAGCCACGTGATCAGTGCATGATAGCCACGTGATCAGTGCATGATCAGTCACGTGATCAGTGCATGATCAGTTACGTGATCAGTGTATGATCAGCCACGTGATCAGTGCATGATCAGCCACGTGATCAGTGCATGATCAATTACGTGATCAGTGCATGATCAGTCACGTGATCAGTGCATGGTAGCCACGTGATCAGTGCATGATCAGCCACGTGATCAGTGCATGATCAGCCACGTGATCAGTGCATGATCAGCCACGTGATCAGTGCATGATCAGTCACGTGATACGTGTATGATCAGCCACGTGATCAGTGCATGATATCCAGTGATCAGTGCATGATCATCACGTGATCAGTGTATGATCAGCCACGTGAACAGTGCATGCTCAGTCACGTGATCTGGGCCTGCTGAGCTGCGTGATTACTGTCTGCTCATCTGCTTGACAATTGCCAGCTGAGCTGCACGATTCCTGCCTGTCATCTGCTTGACAATTGCCAGCTGTGCTGCGTAATTCCTGCCTGCTCAGCTGCTTGATTATTGCCAGCTGAGCAGCATGATTCCTCACACCTGAGTTCCATGATTATTGCCTGCTGACTGTTTGATTCGTGCCTACTCAGCTCTTTGTTTATTGCCTCCAGAGGCACATGATCAGTGTATGATAGCAAACATGATCAGCGCATGATCAGTCACATGATCAGCGCCATTAAGTCACGTGATCACTACATGATAGTCATGTGATCAGTCCATGCTCAGTCACGGTATCAGTGCATGATCAGCCACGTGATCAGTGCATGATCTGTCACATGATTAGTGTATGATCATCCACGTGATCAGTGCATGGGCAGTCATGTGATCAGTGCATGATATAGACGTGATCAGTGCATGATCAGTCACGTGATCAGTGCATGATAGCCACGTGATCAGTGCATGATCAGTCACCTGATGGGTGTATGATCATTCACGTGACCTGTACATGGTAGCTACATGATCATTGCATGATCAGCCACGTGAGTAGTGCATGATAGCCACGTGATCAGTGCATGATCAGTCACGTGATCAGTGCATGATCAGTCATGTGACCAGTACATGGTAGCTGCGTGATCATGCATGATCAGCCACGTGAGCAGTGCATGATAGCCACGTGATCAGTGCATGATCAGTCACGTGATCAGTGCATGATCAGTCACGTGATCAGTGCATGATCAGCCACGTGATCAGTGCATGATCAGTCACGTGATCAGTGTATGTCAGCCACGTGATCAGTGCATGATAGCCACGTGATCAGTGCATGATCAGTCACGTGATCAGTGCATGATCAGTTACGTGATCAGTGCATGATCAGCCACGTGATCAGTGCATGATCAGCCACGTGATCAGTGCATGATCAATCACGTGATCAGTGCATGATCAGTCACGTGACCAGTGCATGGTAGCCACGTGATCAGTGCATGATCAGCCACGTGATCAGTGCATGATCAGCCACGTGATCAGTGCATGATCAGCCACGTGATCAGTGCATGATCAGTCACGTGATACGTGTATGATCAGCCACGTGATCAGTGCATGATATCCACGTGATCAGTGCATGATCATCACGTGATCAGTGTATGATCAGCCACGTGAACAGTGCATGCTCAGTCACGTGATCTGGGCCTGCTGAGCTGCGTGATTACTGTCTGCTCATCTGCTTGACAATTGCCAGCTGAGCTGCACGATTCCTGCCTGTCATCTGCTTGACAATTGCCAGCTGTGCTGCGTAATTCCTGCCTGCTCAGCTGCTTGATTATTGCCAGCTGAGCAGCATGATTCCTCACACCTGAGTTCCATGATTATTGCCTGCTGACTGTTTGATTCGTGCCTACTCAGCTCTTTGTTTATTGCCTCCAGAGGCACATGATCAGTGTATGATAGCAAACATGATCAGCGCATGATCAGTCACATGATCAGCGCCATTAAGTCACGTGATCACTACATGATAGTCATGTGATCAGTCCATGCTCAGTCACGGTATCAGTGCATGATCAGCCACGTGATCAGTGCATGATCTGTCACATGATTAGTGTATGATCATCCACGTGATCAGTGCATGGGCAGTCATGTGATCAGTGCATGATATAGACGTGATCAGTGCATGATCAGTCTCGTGATCAGTGCATGATAGCCACGTGATCAGTGCATGATCAGTCACCTGATGGGTGTATGATCATTCACGTGACCTGTACATGGTAGCTACATGATCATTGCATGATCAGCCACGTGAGTAGTGCATGATAGCCACGTGATCACTGCATGATCAGTCACGTGATCAGTGCATGATCAGTCATGTGACCAGTACATGGTAGCTGCGTGATCATGCATGATCAGCCACGTGAGCAGTGCATGATAGCCACGTGATCAGTGCATGATCAGTCACGTGATCAGTGCATGATCAGTCACGTGATCAGTGCATGATCAGCCACGTGATCAGTGCATGATCAGCCACGTGATCAGTGCATGATCAGTCACGTGATCAGTGCATGATCAGTCACGTGATCAGTGTATGATCAGCCACGTGATCAGTGCATGATCAGCCACGTGATCAGTGCATGATCAATTACGTGATCAGTGCATGATCAGTCACGTGACCAGTACATGGTAGCTACGTGATCATTGCATGATCAGCCACGTGATCAGTGCATGATAGCCACGTGATCAGTGCATGATCAGCCACGTGATCAGTGCATGATCAGTCACGTGATACGTGCATGATCAGCCACGTGATCAGTGCATGATATCCACGTGATCAGTGCATGACAGCCACGTGATCAGTGCATGAGAGCCACGTGATCAGTGCATGATCAGTCACGTGATCATGTGTGATCAGCCACGTGATCAGTGCATGATCAGCCACGTGATCAGTGCATGATCAATTACGTGATCAGTGCATGATCAGTCACGTGACCAGTGCATGGTTGCCACGTGATCAGTGCATGATCAGCCACGTGATCAGTGCATGATAGCCACGTGATCAGTGCATGATCAGTCACGTGATCAGTGCATGATCAGTCACGTGATCAGTGCATGATCAGACACGTGATCAGTGCATGATCAGTCACGTGATCAGTGCATGATAGCCACGTGATCAGTGCATGATCAGCCACGTGATCAGTGCATGATCAGCCACGTGAACAGTGCATGCTCAGTCACGTGATCTGGGCCTGCTGAGCTGCGTGATTACTGTCTGCTCATCTGCTTGACAATTGCCAGCTGAGCTGCACGATTCCTGCCTGTCATCTGCTTGACAATTGCCAGCTGTGCTGCATAATTCCTGCCTGCTCAGCTGCTTGATTATTGCCAGCTGAGCAGCATGATTCCTCACACCTGAGTTCCATGATTATTGCCTGCTGACTGTTTGATTCGTGCCTACTCAGCTCTTTGTTTATTGCCTCCAGAGGCACATGATCAGTGTATGATAGCAAACATGATCAGTGCATGATCAGTCACATGATCAGCGCCATTAAGTCACGTGATCACTACATGATAGTCATGTGATCAGTCCATGCTCAGTCACGGTATCAGTGCATGATCAGCCACGTGATCAGTGCATGATCTGTCACATGATTAGTGTATGATCATCCACGTGATCAGTGCATGGGCAGTCATGTGATCAGTGCATGATATAGACGTGATCAGTGCATGATCAGTCTCGTGATCAGTGCATGATAGCCACGTGATCAGTGCATGATCAGTCACCTGATGGGTGTATGATCATTCACGTGACCTGTACATGGTAGCTACATGATCATTGCATGATCAGCCACGTGAGTAGTGCATGATAGCCACGTGATCAGTGCATGATCAGTCACGTGATCAGTGCATGATCAGTCATGTGACCAGTACATGGTAGCTGCGTGATCATGCATGATCAGCCACGTGAGCAGTGCATGATAGCCACGTGATCAGTGCATGATCAGACACGTGATCAGTGCATGATCAGTCACGTGATCAGTGCATGATCAGCCACGTGATCAGTGCATGATCAGTCACGTGATCAGTGTATGTCAGCCACGTGATCAGTGCATGATAGCCACGTGATCAGTGCATGATCAGTCACGTGATCAGTGCATGATCAGTTACGTGATCAGTGTATGATCAGCCACGTGATCAGTGCATGATCAGCCACGTGATCAGTGCATGATCAATTACGTGATCAGTGCATGATCAGTCACGTGATCAGTGCATGGTAGCCACGTGATCAGTGCATGATCAGCCACGTGATCAGTGCATGATCAGCCACGTGATCAGTGCATGATCAGCCACGTGATCAGTGCATGATCAGTCACGTGATAGTGTATGATCAGCCACGTGATCAGTGCATGATATCCAAGTGATCAGTGCATGATCATCACGTGATCAGTGTATGATCAGCCACGTGAACAGTGCATGCTCAGTCACGTGATCTGGGCCTGCTGAGCTGCGTGATTACTGTCTGCTCATCTGCTTGACAATTGCCAGCTGAGCTGCACGATTCCTGCCTGTCATCTGCTTGACAATTGCCAGCTGTGCTGCGTAATTCCTGCCTGCTCAGCTGCTTGATTATTGCCAGCTGAGCAGCATGATTCCTCACACCTGAGTTCCATGATTATTGCCTGCTGACTGTTTGATTCGTGCCTACTCAGCTCTTTGTTTATTGCCTCCAGAGGCACATGATCAGTGTATGATAGCAAACATGATCAGCGCATGATCAGTCACATGATCAGCGCCATTAAGTCACGTGATCACTACATGATAGTCATGTGATCAGTCCATGCTCAGTCACGGTATCAGTGCATGATCAGCCACGTGATCAGTGCATGATCTGTCACATGATTAGTGTATGATCATCCACGTGATCAGTGCATGGGCAGTCATGTGATCAGTGCATGATATAGACGTGATCAGTGCATGATCAGTCTCGTGATCAGTGCATGATAGCCACGTGATCAGTGCATGATCAGTCACCTGATGGGTGTATGATCATTCACGTGACCTGTACATGGTAGCTACATGATCATTGCATGATCAGCCACGTGAGTAGTGCATGATAGCCACGTGATCACTGCATGATCAGTCACGTGATCAGTGCATGATCAGTCATGTGACCAGTACATGGTAGCTGCGTGATCATGCATGATCAGCCACGTGAGCAGTGCATGATAGCCACGTGATCAGTGCATGATCAGTCACGTGATCAGTGCATGATCAGTCACGTGATCAGTGCATGATCAGCCACGTGATCAGTGCATGATCAGTCACGTGATCAGTGCATGATCAGCCACGTGATCAGTGCATGATCAGTCACGTGATCAGTGCATGATCAGCCACGTGATCAGTGCATGATAGCCACGTGATCAGTGCATGATCAGTCACGTGATCAGTGCATGATCAGTCACGTGATCAGTGCATGATCAGCCACGTGATCAGTGCATGATCAGCCACGTGATCAGTGCATGATCAATCACGTGATCAGTGCATGATCAGTCACGTGACCAGTACATGGTAGCTACGTGATCAGTGCATGATCAGCCACGTGATCAGTGCATGATAGCCACGTGATCAGTGCATGATAGCCACGTGATCAGTGCATGATCAGTCACGTGATAGTGTGTGATCAGCCACGTGATCAGTGCATGATAGCCACGTGATCAGTGCATGATCAGCCACGTGATCAGTGCATGATAGCCACGTGATCAGTGCATGATCAGTCACGTGATCATGTGTGATCAGCCACGTGATCAGTGCATGATCAGCCACGTGATCAGTGCATGATCAATTACGTGATCAGTGCATGATCAGTCACGTGACCAGTACATGGTTGCTACGTGATCAGTGCATGATCAGCCACGTGAGCAGTGCATGATAGCCACGTGATCAGTGCATGATCAGTCACGTGATCAGTGCATGATCAGTCACGTGATCAGTGCATGATCAGTTACGTGATCAGTGCATGATCAGTCACGTGACAGTGCATGGTAGCACGTGATCAGTGCATGATCAGCCACGTGATCAGTGCATGATATCCAAGTGATCAGTGCATGATCATCACGTGATCAGTGTATGATCAGCCACGTGAACAGTGCATGCTCAGTCACGTGATCTGGGCCTGCTGAGCTGCGTGATTACTGTCTGCTCATCTGCTTGACAATTGCCAGCTGAGCTGCACGATTCCTGCCTGTCATCTGCTTGACAATTGCCAGCTGTGCTGCGTAATTCCTGCCTGCTCAGCTGCTTGATTATTGCCAGCTGAGCAGCATGATTCCTCACACCTGAGTTCCATGATTATTGCCTGCTGACTGTTTGATTCGTGCCTACTCAGCTCTTTGTTTATTGCCTCCAGAGGCACATGATCAGTGTATGATAGCAAACATGATCAGCGCATGATCAGTCACATGATCAGCGCCATTAAGTCACGTGATCACTACATGATAGTCATGTGATCAGTCCATGCTCAGTCACGGTATCAGTGCATGATCAGCCACGTGATCAGTGCATGATCTGTCACAAGATTAGTGTATGATCATCCACGTGATCAGTGCATGGGCAGTCATGTGATCAGTGCATGATATAGACGTGATCAGTGCATGATCAGTCTCGTGATCAGTGCATGATAGCCACGTGATCAGTGCATGATCAGTCACCTGATGGGTGTATGATCATTCACGTGACCTGTACATGGTAGCTACATGATCATTGCATGATCAGCCACGTGAGTAGTGCATGATAGCCACGTGATCAGTGCATGATCAGTCACGTGATCAGTGCATGATCAGTCATGTGACCAGTACATGGTAGCTGCGTGATCATGGCATGATCAGCCACGTGAGCAGTGCATGATAGCCACGTGATCAGTGCATGATCAGTCGTGATCAGTGCATGATCAGTCACGTGATCAGTGCATGATCAGCCACGTGATCAGTGCATGATCAGTCACGTGATCAGTGCATGATCAGCCACGTGATCAGTGCATGATCAGGCACGTGATCAGTGTATGATCAGCCACGTGATCAGTGCATGATAGCCACGTGATCAGTGCATGATCAGTCACGTGATCAGTGCATGATCAGTCACGTGATCAGTGCATGATCAGCCACGTGATCAGTGCATGATCAGCCACGTGATCAGTGCATGATCAATTACGTGATCAGTGCATGATCAGTCACGTGACCAGTACATGGTAGCTACGTGATCATTGCATGATCAGCCACGTGATCAGTGCATGATAGCCACGTGATCAGTGCATGATAGCCACGTGATCAGTGCATGATCAGTCATGTGATACGTGTGTGATCAGCCACGTGATCAGTGCATGATATCCACGTGATCAGTGCATGACAGCCACGTGATCAGTGCATGAGAGCCACGTGATCAGTGCATGATCAGTACATGTGTGATCAGCCACGTGATCAGTGCATGATGAGCCACGTGATCAGTGCAGGATCAATTACGTGATCAGTGCATGATCAGTCACGTGACCAGTACATGGTTGCTACGTGATCGTTGCATGATCAGCCACGTGAGCAGAGCATGATAGCCACGTGATCAGTGCATGATCAGTCACGTGATCAGTACATGATCAGTCACGTGAACAGTGCATGATCATTTACGTGATCTGTGCATGATCAGTCACGTGACCAGTATATGGTTGCTACGTGATCATTCCATGACGAGCCACGTGAGCAGTGCATGATAGCCACGTGATGTGTGCATGAGTTACGTGAGCAGAGTATGATCAGCCACGTGATCAGTGCATGAGTGCCACGTGATCAGTGCATGATATGTCACGTGACAGGTGTGTGATCAGCCACGTGAACAGTGCATGTTCAGCCACGTGATCAGTGCATGATAGCCACGTGATCAGTGCATGATCAGTTACGTGAGCAGTGTATGATCAGCCACGTGATCAGTGCATGGTCAGACACGTGAACAGTGTATGATCAGCCACGTGATCAGTGCATGATATCCAAGTGATCAGTGCATGATCATCACGTGATCAGTGTATGATCAGCCACGTGAACAGTGCATGCTCAGTCACGTGATCAGGGCCTGCTGAGCTGCGTGATTACTGTCTGCTCATCTGCTTGACAATTGCCAGCTGAGCTGCACGATTCCTGCCTGTCATCTGCTTGACAATTGCCAGCTGTGCTGCGTAATTCCTGCCTGCTCAGCTGCTTGATTATTGCCAGCTGAGCAGCATGATTCCTCACACCTGAGTTCCATGATTATTGCCTGCTGACTGTTTGATTCGTGCCTACTCAGCTCTTTGTTTATTGCCTCCAGAGGCACATGATCAGTGTATGATAGCAAACATGATCAGCGCATGATCAGTCACATGATCAGCGCCATTAAGTCACGTGATCACTACATGATAGTCATGTGATCAGTCCATGCTCAGTCACGGTATCAGTGCATGATCAGCCACGTGATCAGTGCATGATCTGTCACAAGATTAGTGTATGATCATCCACGTGATCAGTGCATGGGCAGTCATGTGATCAGTGCATGATATAGACGTGATCAGTGCATGATCAGTCTCGTGATCAGTGCATGATAGCCACGTGATCAGTGCATGATCAGTCACCTGATGGGTGTATGATCATTCACGTGACCTGTACATGGTAGCTACATGATCATTGCATGATCAGCCACGTGAGTAGTGCATGATAGCCACGTGATCACTGCATGATCAGTCACGTGATCAGTGCATGATCAGTCATGTGACCAGTACATGGTAGCTGCGTGATCATGGCATGATCAGCCACGTGAGCAGTGCATGATAGCCACGTGATCAGTGCATGATCAGACACGTGATCAGTGCATGATCAGTCACGTGATCAGTGCATGATCAGCCACGTGATCAGTGCATGATCAGGCACGTGATCAGTGTATGTCAGCCACGTGATCAGTGCATGATAGCCACGTGATCAGTGCATGATCAGTCACGTGATCAGTGCATGATCAGTCATGTGATCAGTGTATGATCAGCCACGTGATCAGTGCATGATCAGCCACGTGATCAGTGCATGATCAATTACGTGATCAGTGCATGATCAGTCACGTGACCAGTGCATGGTAGCACGTGATCAGTGCATGATCAGCCACGTGATCAGTGCATGATAGCCACGTGATCAGTGCATGATCAGCCACGTGATCAGTGCATGATCAGTCACGTGATACAGTGTGATCAGCCACGTGATCAATGCATGATATCCACGTGATCAGTGCATGATCATCACGTGATCAGTGTATGATTAGCCACGTGAATAGTGCATGCTCAGTCACGTGATCTGGGCCTGCTGAGCTGCGTGATTACTGTCTGCTCATCTGCTTGACAATTGCCAGCTGAGCTGCACGATTCCTGCCTGTCATCTGCTTGACAATTGCCAGCTGTGCTGCGTAATTCCTGCCTGCTCAGCTGCTTGATTATTGCCAGCTGAGCAGCATGATTCCTCACACCTGAGTTCCATGATTATTGCCTGCTGACTGTTTGATTCGTGCCTACTCAGCTCTTTGTTTATTGCCTCCAGAGGCACATGATCAGTGTATGATAGCAAACATGATCAGCGCATGATCAGTCACATGATCAGCGCCATTAAGTCACGTGATCACTACATGATAGTCATGTGATCAGTCCATGCTCAGTCACGGTATCAGTGCATGATCAGCCACGTGATCAGTGCATGATCTGTCACATGATTAGTGTATGATCATCCACGTGATCAGTGCATGCAGTCATGTGATCAGTGCATGATATAGACGTGATCAGTGCATGATCAGTCACGTGATCAGTGCATGATAGCCACGTGATCAGTGCATGATCAGTCACCTGATGGGTGTATGATCATTCACGTGACCTGTACATGGTAGCTACATGATCATTGCATGATCAGCCACGTGAGTAGTGCATGATAGCCACGTGATCAGTGCATGATCAGTCACGTGATCAGTGCATGATCAGTCATGTGACCAGTACATGGTAGCTGCGTGATCATGCATGATCAGCCACGTGATCAGTGCATGATAGCCACGTGATCAGTGCATGATCAGACACGTGATCAGTGCATGATCAGTCACGTGATCAGTGCATGATCAGCCACGTGATCAGTGCATGATCAGTCACGTGATCAGTGCATGATCAGCCACGTGATCAGTGCATGATCAGGCACGTGATCAGTGCATGATCAGCCACGTGATCAGTGCATGATAGCCACGTGATCAGTGCATGATCAGTCACGTGATCAGTGCATGATCAGTACGTGATCAGTGCATGATCAGCCACGTGATCAGTGCATGATCAGCCACGTGATCAGTGCATGATCAATACGTGATCAGTGCATGATCAGTCACGTGACCAGTACATGGTAGCTACGTGATCATTGCATGATCAGCCACGTGATCAGTGCATGATAGCCACGTGATCAGTGCATGATAGCCACGTGATCAGTGCATGATCAGTCATGTGATACGTGTGTGATCAGCCACGTGATCAGTGCATGATATCCACGTGATCAGTGCATGACAGCCACGTGATCAGTGCATGAGAGCCACGGATCAGTGCATGATCAGTCACGTGATACATGTGTGATCAGCCACGTGATCAGTGCATGATGAGCCACGTGATCAGTGCAGGATCAATTACGTGATCAGTGCATGATCAGTCACGTGACCAGTACATGGTTGCTACGTGATCGTTGCATGATCAGCCACGTGAGCAGAGCATGATAGCCACGTGATCAGTGCATGATCAGTCACGTGATCAGTACATGATCAGTCACGTGAACAGTGCATGATCATTTACGTGATCTTTGCATGATCAGTCACGTGACCAGTATATGGTTGCTACGTGATCATTCCATGACGAGCCACGTGAGCAGTGCATGATAGCCACGTGATGTGTGCATGAGTTACGTGAGCAGAGTATGATCAGCCACGTGATCAGTGCATGAGTGCCACGTGATCAGTGCATGATATGTCACGTGACAGGTGTGTGATCAGCCACGTGAACAGTGCATGTTCAGCCACGTGATCAGTGCATGATAGCCACGTGATCAGTGCATGATCAGTTACGTGAGCAGTGTATGATCAGCCACGTGATCAGTGCATGGTCAGACACGTGAACAGTGTATGATCAGCCACGTGATCAGTGCATGATATCCAAGTGATCAGTGCATGATCATCACGTGATCAGTGTATGATCAGCCACGTGAACAGTGCATGCTCAGTCACGTGATCTGGGCCTGCTGAGCTGCGTGATTACTGTCTGCTCATCTGCTTGACAATTGCCAGCTGAGCTGCACGATTCCTGCCTGTCATCTGCTTGACAATTGCCAGCTGTGCTGCGTAATTCCTGCCTGCTCAGCTGCTTGATTATTGCCAGCTGAGCAGCATGATTCCTCACACCTGAGTTCCATGATTATTGCCTGCTGACTGTTTGATTCGTGCCTACTCAGCTCTTTGTTTATTGCCTCCAGAGGCACATGATCAGTGTATGATAGCAAACATGATCAGCGCATGATCAGTCACATGATCAGCGCCATTAAGTCACGTGATCACTACATGATAGTCATGTGATCAGTCCATGCTCAGTCACGGTATCAGTGCATGATCAGCCACGTGATCAGTGCATGATCTGTCACAAGATTAGTGTATGATCATCCACGTGATCAGTGCACGGGCAGTCATGTGATCAGTGCATGATATAGACGTGATCAGTGCATGATCAGTCTCGTGATCAGTGCATGATAGCCACGTGATCAGTGCATGATCAGTCACCTGATGGGTGTATGATCATTCACGTGACCTGTACATGGTAGCTACATGATCATTGCATGATCAGCCACGTGAGTAGTGCATGATAGCCACGTGATCACTGCATGATCAGTCACGTGATCAGTGCATGATCAGTCATGTGACCAGTACATGGTAGCTGCGTGATCATGGCATGATCAGCCACGTGATCAGTGCATGATAGCCACGTGATCAGTGCATGATCAGACACGTGATCAGTGCATGATCAGCCACGTGATCAGTGCATGATCAGTCACGTGATCAGTGCATGATCAGTCACGTGATCAGTGTATGATCAGCCACGTGATCAGTGCATGATCAGCCACATGATCAGTGCATGATCAATTACGTGATCAGTGCATGATCAGTCACGTGACCAGTACATGGTAGCTACGTGATCATTGCATGATCAGCCACGTGATCAGTGCATGATAGCCACGTGATCAGTGCATGATAGCCACGTGATCAGTGCATGATCAGTCATGTGATACGTGTGTGATCAGCCACGTGATCAGTGCATGATATCCACGTGATCAGTGCATGACAGCCACGTGATCAGTGCATGAGAGCCACGTGATCAGTGCATGATCAGTCACGTGATACATGTGTGATCAGCCACGTGATCAGTGCATGATGAGCCACGTGATCAGTGCAGGATCAATTACGTGATCAGTGCATGATCAGTCACGTGACCAGTACATGGTTGCTACGTGATCGTTGCATGATCAGCCACGTGAGCAGAGCATGATAGCCACGTGATCAGTGCATGATCAGTCACGTGATCAGTACATGATCAGTCACGTGAACAGTGCATGATCATTTACGTGATCTTTGCATGATCAGTCACGTGACCAGTATATGGTTGCTACGTGATCATTCCATGACGAGCCACGTGAGCAGTGCATGATAGCCACGTGATGTGTGCATGAGTTACGTGAGCAGAGTATGATCAGCCACGTGATCAGTGCATGAGTGCCACGTGATCAGTGCATGATATGTCACGTGACAGGTGTGTGATCAGCCACGTGAACAGTGCATGTTCAGCCACGTGATCAGTGCATGATAGCCACGTGATCAGTGCATGATCAGTTACGTGAGCAGTGTATGATCAGCCACGTGATCAGTGCATGGTCAGACACGTGAACAGTGTATGATCAGCCACGTGATCAGTGCATGATATCCAAGTGATCAGTGCATGATCATCACGTGATCAGTGTATGATCAGCCACGTGAACAGTGCATGCTCAGTCACGTGATCTGGGCCTGCTGAGCTGCGTGATTACTGTCTGCTCATCTGCTTGACAATTGCCAGCTGAGCTGCACGATTCCTGCCTGTCATCTGCTTGACAATTGCCAGCTGTGCTGCGTAATTCCTGCCTGCTCAGCTGCTTGATTATTGCCAGCTGAGCAGCATGATTCCTCACACCTGAGTTCCATGATTATTGCCTGCTGACTGTTTGATTCGTGCCTACTCAGCTCTTTGTTTATTGCCTCCAGAGGCACATGATCAGTGTATGATAGCAAACATGATCAGCGCATGATCAGTCACATGATCAGCGCCATTAAGTCACGTGATCACTACATGATAGTCATGTGATCAGTCCATGCTCAGTCACGGTATCAGTGCATGATCAGCCACGTGATCAGTGCATGATCTGTCACAAGATTAGTGTATGATCATCCACGTGATCAGTGCATGGGCAGTCATGTGATCAGTGCATGATATAGACGTGATCAGTGCATGATCAGTCTCGTGATCAGTGCATGATAGCCACGTGATCAGTGCATGATCAGTCACCTGATGGGTGTATGATCATTCACGTGACCTGTACATGGTAGCTACATGATCATTGCATGATCAGCCACGTGAGTAGTGCATGATAGCCACGTGATCACTGCATGATCAGTCACGTGATCAGTGCATGATCAGTCATGTGACCAGTACATGGTAGCTGCGTGATCATGGCATGATCAGCCACGTGAGCAGTGCATGATAGCCACGTGATCAGTGCATGATCAGACACGTGATCAGTGCATGATCAGTCACGTGATCAGTGCATGATCAGCCACGTGATCAGTGCATGATCAGGCACGTGATCAGTGCATGTCAGCCACGTGATCAGTGCATGATAGCCACGTGATCAGTGCATGATCAGTCACGTGATCAGTGCATGATCAGTCACGTGATCAGTGCATGATCAGCCACGTGATCAGTGCATGATCAGCCACGTGATCAGTGCATGATCAATTACGTGATCAGTGCATGATCAGTCACGTGACCAGTACATGGTAGCTACGTGATCATTGCATGATCAGCCACGTGATCAGTGCATGATAGCCACGTGATCAGTGCATGATAGCCACGTGATCAGTGCATGATCAGTCATGTGATACGTGTGTGATCAGCCACATGATCAGTGCATGATATCCACGTGATCAGTGCATGACAGCCACGTGATCAGTGCATGAGAGCCACGTGATCAGTGCATGATCAGTCACGTGATACATGTGTGATCAGCCACGTGATCAGTGCATGATGAGCCACGTGATCAGTGCATGATCAATTACGTGATCAGTGCATGATCAGTCACGTGACCAGTACATGGTTGCACGTGATCAGTGCATGATCAGCCACGTGAGCAGTGCATGATAGCCACGTGATCAGTGCATGATCAGTCACGTGATCAGTGCATGATCAGTCACGTGATCAGTGCATGATCATTTACGTGATCAGTGCATGATCAGTCACGTGACCAGTATATGGTTGCTACGTGATCATTCCATGAGCCACGTGAGCAGTGCATGATAGCCACGTGATGTGCATGAGTTACGTGATCAGTGTATGATCAGCCACGTGATCAGTGCATGAGTGCCACGTGATCAGTGCATGATAGTCACGTGACAGTGTGTGATCAGCCACGTGATCAGTGCATGATCAGCCACGTGATCAGTGCATGATAGCCACGTGATCAGTGCATGATCAGTCACGTGATCAGTGTATGATCAGCCACGTGATCAGTGCATGATATCCACGTGATCAGTGCATGATCAGCCACGTGATCAGTGCATGATAGCCACGTGATCAGTGCATGATCAGTCACGTGATCAGTGTGTGATCAGCCACGTGATCAGTGCATGATGAGCCACGTGATCAGTGCAGGATCAATTACGTGATCAGTGCATGATCAGTCACGTGACCAGTACATGGTTGCTACGTGATCGTTGCATGATCAGCCACGTGAGCAGAGCATGATAGCCACGTGATCAGTGCATGATCAGTCACGTGATCAGTACATGATCAGTCACGTGAACAGTGCATGATCATTTACGTGATCTGTGCATGATCAGTCACGTGACCAGTATATGGTAGCTACGTGATCATTCCATGACGAGCCACGTGAGCAGTGCATGATAGCCACGTGATGTGTGCATGAGTTACGTGAGCAGAGTATGATCAGCCACGTGATCAGTGCATGAGTGCCACGTGATCAGTGCATGATATGTCACGTGACAGGTGTGTGATCAGCCACGTGAACAGTGCATGTTCAGCCACGTGATCAGTGCATGATAGCCACGTGATCAGTGCATGATCAGTTACGTGAGCAGTGTATGATCAGCCACGTGATCAGTGCATGGTCAGACACGTGAACAGTGTATGATCAGCCACGTGATCAGTGCATGATATCCAAGTGATCAGTGCATGATCATCACGTGATCAGTGTATGATCAGCCACGTGAACAGTGCATGCTCAGTCACGTGATCTGGGCCTGCTGAGCTGCGTGATTACTGTCTGCTCATCTGCTTGACAATTGCCAGCTGAGCTGCACGATTCCTGCCTGTCATCTGCTTGACAATTGCCAGCTGTGCTGCGTAATTCCTGCCTGCTCAGCTGCTTGATTATTGCCAGCTGAGCAGCATGATTCCTCACACCTGAGTTCCATGATTATTGCCTGCTGACTGTTTGATTCGTGCCTACTCAGCTCTTTGTTTATTGCCTCCAGAGGCACATGATCAGTGTATGATAGCAAACATGATCAGCGCATGATCAGTCACATGATCAGCGCCATTAAGTCACGTGATCACTACATGATAGTCATGTGATCAGTCCATGCTCAGTCACGGTATCAGTGCATGATCAGCCACGTGATCAGTGCATGATCTGTCACATGATTAGTGTATGATCATCCACGTGATCAGTGCATGGGCAGTCATGTGATCAGTGCATGATATAGACGTGATCAGTGCATGATCAGTCTCGTGATCAGTGCATGATAGCCACGTGATCAGTGCATGATCAGTCACCTGATGGGTGTATGATCATTCACGTGACCTGTACATGGTAGCTACATGATCATTGCATGATCAGCCACGTGAGTAGTGCATGATAGCCACGTGATCACTGCATGATCAGTCACGTGATCAGTGCATGATCAGTCATGTGACCAGTACATGGTAGCTGCGTGATCATGCATGATCAGCCACGTGAGCAGTGCATGATAGCCACGTGATCAGTGCATGATCAGTCACGTGATCAGTGCATGATCAGTCACGTGATCAGTGCATGATCAGCCACGTGATCAGTGCATGATCAGTCACGTGATCAGTGCATGATCAGCCACGTGATCAGTGCATGATCAGTCACGTGATCAGTGCATGATCAGCCACGTGATCAGTGCATGATAGCCACGTGATCAGTGCATGATCAGTCACGTGATCAGTGCATGATCAGTCACGTGATCAGTGCATGATCAGCCACGTGATCAGTGCATGATCAGCCACGTGATCAGTGCATGATCAGCCACGTGATCAGTGCATGATCAGTCACGTGATCAGTGCATGATAGCTACGTGATCAGTGCATGATCAGCCACGTGATCAGTGCATGATAGCCACGTGATCAGTGCATGATAGCCACGTGATCAGTGCATGATCAGTCACGTGATAGTGCATGATCAGCCACGTGATCAGTGCATGATAGCCACGTGATCAGTGCATGAGCCACGTGATCAGTGCATGATCAGTCACGTGATACATGTGTGATCAGCCACGTGATCAGTGCATGATGAGCCACGTGATCAGTGCATGATCAATTACGTGATCAGTGCATGATCAGTCACGTGACCAGTACATGGTTGCTACGTGATCGTGCATGATCAGCCACGTGATCAGTGCATGATAGCCACGTGATCAGTGCATGATCAGTCACGTGATCAGTGCATGATCAGTCACGTGATCAGTGCATGATCATTTCACGTGATCAGTGCATGATCAGTCACGTGACCAGTATATGGTTGCTACGTGATCATTGCATGACAGCCACGTGAGCAGTGCATGATAGCCACGTGATGTGTGCATGAGTTACGTGATCAGTGTATGATCAGCCACGTGATCAGTGCATGAGTGCCACGTGATCAGTGCATGATAGTCACGTGACAGTGTGTGATCAGCCACGTGATCAGTGCATGATCAGCCACGTGATCAGTGCATGATAGCCACGTGATCAGTGCATGATCAGTCACGTGATCAGTGTATGATCAGCCACGTGATCAGTGCATGATAGCCACGTGATCAGTGCATGATCAGCCACGTGATCAGTGCATGATAGCCACGTGATCAGTGCATGATCAGTCACGTGATCATGTATGATCAGCCACGTGATCAGTGCATGATCAGCCACGTGATCAGTGCATGATCAATCACGTGATCAGTGCATGATCAGTCACGTGACCAGTACATGGTAGCTACGTGATCGTGCATGATCAGCCACGTGAGCAGTGCATGATAGCCACGTGATCAGTGCATGATCAGTCACGTGATCAGTGCATGATCAGTCACGTGATCAGTGCATGATCAGTTACGTGATCAGTGCATGATCAGTCACGTGACCAGTATATGGTAGCTACGTGATCATTGCATGACAGCCACGTGATCAGTGCATGATAGCCACGTGATCAGTGCATGAGCACGTGATCAGTGTATGATCAGCCACGTGATCAGTGCATGAGTGCCACGTGATCAGTGCATGATAGTCACGTGATCAGTGCATGATCAGCCACGTGATCAGTGCATGATCAGCCACGTGATCAGTGCATGATAGCCACGTGATCAGTGCATGATCAGTCACGTGATCAGTGCATGATCATCCACGTGATCAGTGCATGGCAGTCACGTGATCAGTGCATGATAGACGTGATCAGTGCATGATCAGTCACGTGATCAGTGCATGATAGCCACGTGATCAGTGCATGATCAGTCACGTGATCAGTGCATGATCAGTCACGTGACCTGTACATGGTAGCTACATGATCATTGCATGATCAGCCACGTGAGTAGTGCATGATAGCCACGTGATCAGTGCATGATCAGTCACGTGATCAGTGCATGATCAGTCACGTGATCAGTGCATGGTAGCTGCGTGATCATGCATGATCAGCCACGTGATCAGTGCATGATAGCCACGTGATCAGTGCATGATCAGACACGTGATCAGTGCATGATCAGTCACGTGATCAGTGCATGATCAGCCACGTGATCAGTGCATGATCAGGCACGTGATCAGTGCATGATCAGCCACGTGATCAGTGCATGATAGCCACGTGATCAGTGCATGATCAGTCACGTGATCAGTGCATGATCAGTTACGTGATCAGTGCATGATCAGCCACGTGATCAGTGCATGATCAGCCACGTGATCAGTGCATGATCAATTACGTGATCAGTGCATGATCAGTCACGTGACCAGTACATGGTAGCTACGTGATCATTGCATGATCAGCCACGTGATCAGTGCATGATAGCCACGTGATCAGTGCATGATAGCCACGTGATCAGTGCATGATCAGTCATGTGATACGTGTGATCAGCCACATGATCAGTGCATGATATCCACGTGATCAGTGCATGATCAGCCACGTGATCAGTGCATGATAGCCACGTGATCAGTGCATGATCAGTCACGTGATCATGTGTGATCAGCCACGTGATCAGTGCATGATCAGCCACGTGATCAGTGCATGATCAATCACGTGATCAGTGCATGATCAGTCACGTGATCAGTGCATGGTTGCTACGTGATCAGTGCATGATCAGCCACGTGATCAGTGCATGATAGTCACGTGATCAGTGCATGATCAGTCACGTGATCAGTGCATGATCAGTCACGTGATCAGTGCATGATCATTTACGTGATCAGTGCATGATCAGTCACGTGACCAGTATATGGTTGCTACGTGATCATTCCATGACAGCCACGTGAGCAGTGCATGATAGCCACGTGATGTGCATGAGTTACGTGATCAGTGCATGATCAGCCACGTGATCAGTGCATGAGTCCACGTGATCAGTGCATGATAGTCACGTGATCAGTGTGTGATCAGCCACGTGATCAGTGCATGATCAGCCACGTGATCAGTGCATGATAGCCACGTGATCAGTGCATGATCAGTTACGTGATCAGTGTATGATCAGCCACGTGATCAGTGCATGATATCCACGTGATCAGTGCATGACAGCCACGTGATCAGTGCATGATAGCCACGTGATCAGTGCATGATCAGTCACGTGATACATGTGTGATCAGCCACGTGATCAGTGCATGATGAGCCACGTGATCAGTGCAGGATCAATTACGTGATCAGTGCATGATCAGTCACGTGACCAGTACATGGTTGCTACGTGATCGTTGCATGATCAGCCACGTGAGCAGAGCATGATAGCCACGTGATCAGTGCATGATCAGTCACGTGATCAGTACATGATCAGTCACGTGAACAGTGCATGATCATTTACGTGATCAGTGCATGATCAGTCACGTGACCAGTATATGGTTGCTACGTGATCATTCCATGACGAGCCACGTGAGCAGTGCATGATAGCCACGTGATGTGTGCATGAGTTACGTGAGCAGAGTATGATCAGCCACGTGATCAGTGCATGAGTGCCACGTGATCAGTGCATGATATGTCACGTGACAGGTGTGTGATCAGCCACGTGAACAGTGCATGTTCAGCCACGTGATCAGTGCATGATAGCCACGTGATCAGTGCATGATCAGTTACGTGAGCAGTGTATGATCAGCCACGTGATCAGTGCATGGTCAGACACGTGAACAGTGTATGATCAGCCACGTGATCAGTGCATGATATCCAAGTGATCAGTGCATGATCATCACGTGATCAGTGTATGATCAGCCACGTGAACAGTGCATGCTCAGTCACGTGATCTGGGCCTGCTGAGCTGCGTGATTACTGTCTGCTCATCTGCTTGACAATTGCCAGCTGAGCTGCACGATTCCTGCCTGTCATCTGCTTGACAATTGCCAGCTGTGCTGCGTAATTCCTGCCTGCTCAGCTGCTTGATTATTGCCAGCTGAGCAGCATGATTCCTCACACCTGAGTTCCATGATTATTGCCTGCTGACTGTTTGATTCGTGCCTACTCAGCTCTTTGTTTATTGCCTCCAGAGGCACATGATCAGTGTATGATAGCAAACATGATCAGCGCATGATCAGTCACATGATCAGCGCCATTAAGTCACGTGATCACTACATGATAGTCATGTGATCAGTCCATGCTCAGTCACGGTATCAGTGCATGATCAGCCACGTGATCAGTGCATGATCTGTCACAAGATTAGTGTATGATCATCCACGTGATCAGTGCATGGGCAGTCATGTGATCAGTGCATGATATAGACGTGATCAGTGCATGATCAGTCTCGTGATCAGTGCATGATAGCCACGTGATCAGTGCATGATCAGTCACCTGATGGGTGTATGATCATTCACGTGACCTGTACATGGTAGCTACATGATCATTGCATGATCAGCCACGTGAGTAGTGCATGATAGCCACGTGATCACTGCATGATCAGTCACGTGATCAGTGCATGATCAGTCATGTGACCAGTACATGGTAGCTGCGTGATCATGGCATGATCAGCCACGTGAGCAGTGCATGATAGCCACGTGATCAGTGCATGATCAGACACGTGATCAGTGCATGATCAGTCACGTGATCAGTGCATGATCAGCCACGTGATCAGTGCATGATCAGTCACGTGATCAGTGCATGATCAGCCACGTGATCAGTGCATGATCAGGCACGTGATCAGTGCATGTCCAGCCACGTGATCAGTGCATGATAGCCACGTGATCAGTGCATGATCAGTCACGTGATCAGTGCATGATCAGTTACGTGATCAGTGCATGATCAGCCACGTGATCAGTGCATGATCAGCCACGTGATCAGTGCATGATCAATCACGTGATCAGTGCATGATCAGTCACGTGATCAGTGCATGGTAGCTACGTGATCAGTGCATGATCAGCCACGTGATCAGTGCATGATAGCCACGTGATCAGTGCATGATAGCCACGTGATCAGTGCATGATCAGTCATGTGATAGTGTGTGATCAGCCACGTGATCAGTGCATGATAGCCACGTGATCAGTGCATGATAGCCACGTGATCAGTGCATGATCAGTCACGTGATACATGTGATCAGCCACGTGATCAGTGCATGATGAGCCACGTGATCAGTGCATGATCAATTACGTGATCAGTGCATGATCAGTCACGTGACCAGTACATGGTTGCTACGTGATCGTGCATGATCAGCCACGTGAGCAGTGCATGATAGCCACGTGATCAGTGCATGATCAGTCACGTGATCAGTGCATGATCAGTCACGTGATCAGTGCATGATCATTTACGTGATCAGTGCATGATCAGTCACGTGACCAGTATATGGTTGCTACGTGATCATTCCATGATCAGCCACGTGATCAGTGCATGATAGCCACGTGATGAGTGCATGAGTTACGTGATCAGTGCATGATCAGCCACGTGATCAGTGCATGAGTCCACGTGATCAGTGCATGATAGTCACGTGATCAGTGTGTGATCAGCCACGTGATCAGTGCATGATCAGCCACGTGATCAGTGCATGATAGCCACGTGATCAGTGCATGATCAGTTACGTGATCAGTGTATGATCAGCCACGTGATCAGTGCATGATATCCACGTGATCAGTGCATGACAGCCACGTGATCAGTGCATGAGAGCCACGTGATCAGTGCATGATCAGTCACGTGATACATGTGTGATCAGCCACGTGATCAGTGCATGATGAGCCACGTGATCAGTGCATGATCAATTACGTGATCAGTGCATGATCAGTCACGTGACCAGTACATGGTTGCTACGTGATCGTTGCATGATCAGCCACGTGAGCAGAGCATGATAGCCACGTGATCAGTGCATGATCAGTCACGTGATCAGTACATGATCAGTCACGTGAACAGTGCATGATCATTTACGTGATCTTTGCATGATCAGTCACGTGACCAGTATATGGTTGCTACGTGATCATTCCATGACGAGCCACGTGAGCAGTGCATGATAGCCACGTGATGTGTGCATGAGTTACGTGAGCAGAGTATGATCAGCCACGTGATCAGTGCATGAGTGCCACGTGATCAGTGCATGATATGTCACGTGACAGGTGTGTGATCAGCCACGTGAACAGTGCATGTTCAGCCACGTGATCAGTGCATGATAGCCACGTGATCAGTGCATGATCAGTTACGTGAGCAGTGTATGATCAGCCACGTGATCAGTGCATGGTCAGACACGTGAACAGTGTATGATCAGCCACGTGATCAGTGCATGATATCCAAGTGATCAGTGCATGATCATCACGTGATCAGTGTATGATCAGCCACGTGAACAGTGCATGCTCAGTCACGTGATCTGGGCCTGCTGAGCTGCGTGATTACTGTCTGCTCATCTGCTTGACAATTGCCAGCTGAGCTGCACGATTCCTGCCTGTCATCTGCTTGACAATTGCCAGCTGTGCTGCGTAATTCCTGCCTGCTCAGCTGCTTGATTATTGCCAGCTGAGCAGCATGATTCCTCACACCTGAGTTCCATGATTATTGCCTGCTGACTGTTTGATTCGTGCCTACTCAGCTCTTTGTTTATTGCCTCCAGAGGCACATGATCAGTGTATGATAGCAAACATGATCAGCGCATGATCAGTCACATGATCAGCGCCATTAAGTCACGTGATCACTACATGATAGTCATGTGATCAGTCCATGCTCAGTCACGGTATCAGTGCATGATCAGCCACGTGATCAGTGCATGATCTGTCACAAGATTAGTGTATGATCATCCACGTGATCAGTGCACGGGCAGTCATGTGATCAGTGCATGATATAGACGTGAACAGTGCATGATCAGTCTCGTGATCAGTGCATGATAGCCACGTGATCAGTGCATGATCAGTCACCTGATGGGTGTATGATCATTCACGTGACCTGTACATGGTAGCTACATGATCATTGCATGATCAGCCACGTGAGTAGTGCATGATAGCCACGTGATCACTGCATGATCAGTCACGTGATCAGTGCATGATCAGTCATGTGACCAGTACATGGTAGCTGCGTGATCATGGCATGATCAGCCACGTGAGCAGTGCATGATAGCCACGTGATCAGTGCATGATCAGACACGTGATCAGTGCATGATCAGTCACGTGATCAGTGCATGATCAGCCACGTGATCAGTGCATGATCAGCCACGTGATCAGTGCATGATCAGTCACGTGATCAGTGCATGATCAGTTACGTGATCAGTGTATGATCAGCCACGTGATCAGTGCATGATCAGCCACGTGATCAGTGCATGATCAATTACGTGATCAGTGCATGAACAGTTACGTGACCAGTACATGGTAGCTACGTGATCATTGCATGATCAGCCACGTGATCAGTGCATGATAGCCACGTGATCAGTGCATGATAGCCACGTGATCAGTGCATGATCAGTCATGTGATACGTGTGTGATCAGCCACGTGATCAGTGCATGATATCCACGTGATCAGTGCATGACAGCCACGTGATCAGTGCATGAGAGCCACGTGATCAGTGCATGATCAGTCACGTGATACATGTGTGATCAGCCACGTGATCAGTGCATGATGAGCCACGTGATCAGTGCAGGATCAATTACGTGATCAGTGCATGATCAGTCACGTGACCAGTACATGGTTGCTACGTGATCGTTGCATGATCAGCCACGTGAGCAGAGCATGATAGCCACGTGATCAGTGCATGATCAGTCACGTGATCAGTACATGATCAGTCACGTGAACAGTGCATGATCATTTACGTGATCTTTGCATGATCAGTCACGTGACCAGTATATGGTTGCTACGTGATCATTCCATGACGAGCCACGTGAGCAGTGCATGATAGCCACGTGATGTGTGCATGAGTTACGCGAGCAGAGTATGATCAGCCACGTGATCAGTGCATGAGTGCCACGTGATCAGTGCATGATATGTCACGTGACAGTGTGTGATCAGCCACGTGAACAGTGCATGTTCAGCCACGTGATCAGTGCATGATAGCCACGTGATCAGTGCATGATCAGTTACGTGAGCAGTGTATGATCAGCCACGTGATCAGTGCATGGTCAGACACGTGAACAGTGTATGATCAGCCACGTGATCAGTGCATGATATCCAAGTGATCAGTGCATGATCATCACGTGATCAGTGTATGATCAGCCACGTGAACAGTGCATGCTCAGTCACGTGATCTGGCCTGCTGAGCTGCGTGATTACTGTCTGCTCATCTGCTTGACAATTGCCAGCTGAGCTGCACGATTCCTGCCTGTCATCTGCTTGACAATTGCCAGCTGTGCTGCGTAATTCCTGCCTGTTCAGCTGCTTGATTATTGCCAGCTGAGCAGCATGATTCCTCACAGCTGAGTTCCATGATTATTGCCTGCTGACTGTTTGATTCGTGCCTACTCAGCTCTTTGTTTATTGCCTCCAGAGGCACATGATCAGTGTATGATAGCAAACATGATCAGCGCATGATCAGTCACATGATCAGCGCCATTAAGTCACGTGATCACTACATGATAGTCATGTGATCAGTCCATGCTCAGTCACGGTATCAGTGCATGATCAGCCACGTGATCAGTGCATGATCTGTCACAAGATTAGTGTATGATCATCCACGTGATCAGTGCATGGGCAGTCATGTGATCAGTGCATGATATAGACGTGAACAGTGCATGATCAGTCTCGTGATCAGTGCATGATAGCCACGTGATCAGTGCATGATCAGTCACCTGATGGGTGTATGATCATTCACGTGACCTGTACATGGTAGCTACATGATCATTGCATGATCAGCCACGTGAGTAGTGCATGATAGACACGTGATCACTGCATGATCAGTCACGTGATCAGTGCATGATCAGTCATGTGACCAGTACATGGTAGCTGCGTGATCATGGCATGATCAGCCACGTGAGCAGTGCATGATACCACGTGATCAGTGCATGATCAGACACGTGATCAGTGCATGATCAGTCACGTGATCAGTGCATGATCAGCCACGTGATCAGTGCATGACCAGGCACGTGATCAGTGTATGTCCAGCCACGTGATCAGTGCATGATAGCCACGTGATCAGTGCATGATCAGTCACGTGATCAGTGCATGATCAGTATGTGATCAGTGTATGATCAGCCACGTGATCAGTGCATGATCAGCCACATGATCAGTGCATGATCAATTACGTGCTCAGTGCATGATCAGTCACGTGACCAGTACATGGTAGCTACGTGATCATTGCCTGATCAGCCACGTGATCAGTGCATGATAGCCACGTGATCAGTGCATGATAGCCACGTGATCAGTGCATGATCAGTCATGTGATAGTGTGATCAGCCACGTGATCAGTGCATGATATCCACGTGATCAGTGCATGACAGCCACGTGATCAGTGCATGAGTGCCACGGGATCAGTGCATGATCAGTCACGTGATACATGTGATCAGCCACGTGATCAGTGCATGATGAGCCACGTGATCAGTGCATGATCAATTACGTGATCAGTGCATGATCAGTCACGTGACCAGTACATGGTTGCACGTGATCGTTGCATGATCAGCCACGTGAGCAGTGCATGATAGCCACGTGATCAGTGCATGATCAGTCACGTGATCAGTACATGATCAGTCACGTGAACAGTGCATGATCATTTACGTGATCTTTGCATGATCAGTCACGTGACCAGTATATGGTTGCTACGTGATCATTCCATGACGAGCCACGTGAGCAGTGCATGATAGCCACGTGATGTGTGCATGAGTTACGTGAGCAGAGTATGATCAGCCACGTGATCAGTGCATGAGTGCCACGTGATCAGTGCATGATATGACACGTGACAGGTGTGTGATCAGCCACGTGAACAGTGCATGATCAGCCACGTGATCAGTGCATGATAGCCACGTGATCAGTGCATGATCAGTTACGTGAGCAGTGTATGATCAGCCACGTGATCAGTGCATGGTCAGACACGTGAACAGTGTATGCTCAGCCACGTGATCAGTGCATGATATCCAAGTGATCAGTGCATGATCATCACGTGATCAGTGTATGATCAGCCACGTGAACAGTGCATGCTCAGTCACGTGATCTGGGCCTGCTGAGCTGCGTGATTACTGTCTGCTCATCTGCTTGACAATTGCCAGCTGAGCTGCACGATTCCTGCCTGTCATCTGCTTGACAATTGCCAGCTGTGCTGCATAATTCCTGCCTGTTCAGCTGCTTGATTATTGCCAGCTGAGCAGCATGATTCCTCACACCTGAGTTCCATGATTATTGCCTGCTGACTGTTTGATTCGTGCCTACTCAGCTCTTTGTTTATTGCCTCCAGAGGCACATGATCAGTGTATGATAGCAAACATGATCAGCGCATGATCAGTCACATGATCAGTGCCATTAAGTCACGTGATCACTACATGATAGTCATGTGATCAGTCCATGCTCAGTCACGGTATCAGTGCATGATCAGCCACGTGATCAGTGCATGATCTGTCACAAGATTAGTGTATGAGCATCCACGTGATCAGTGCATGGGCAGTCATGTGATCAGTGCATGATATAGACGTGATCAGTGCATGATCAGTCTCGTGATTCGTGCATGATAGCCACGTGATCAGTGCATGATCAGTCACCTGATGGGTGTATGATCATTCACGTGACCTGTACATGGTAGCTACATGATCATTGCATGATCAGCCACGTGAGTAGTGCATGATAGCCACGTGATCAGTGCATGATCAGTCACGTGATCAGTGCATGATCAGTCATGTGATCAGTGCATGATCAGTCATGTGATCAGTGCATGATAGCTCGTGATCAGTGCATGATCAGCCACGTGATCAGTGCATGATAGCCACGTGATCAGTGCATGATCAGCCACGTGATCAGTGCATGATCAGTCACGTGATCAGTGCATGATCAGTCACGTGATCAGTGCATGATCAGCCACGTGATCAGTGCATGATCAGCCACATGATCAGTGCATGATCAATTACGTGATCAGTGCATGATCAGTCACGTGATCAGTGCATGGTAGCTACGTGATCATTGCATGATCAGCCACGTGATCAGTGCATGATAGCCACGTGATCAGTGCATGATAGCCACGTGATCAGTGCATGATCAGTCATGTGATACGTGTGTGATCAGCCACATGATCAGTGCATGATATCCACGTGATCAGTGCATGACAGCCACGTGATCAGTGCATGAGAGCCACGTGATCAGTGCATGATATGTCACGTGACAGATGTGTGATCAGCCACGTGAACAGTGCATGATGAGCCACGTGATCAGTGCATGATCAATTACGTGATCAGTGCATGATCAGTCACGTGACCAGTACATGGTTGCTACGTGATCGTGCATGATCAGCCACGTGAGCAGTGCATGATAGCCACGTGATCAGTGCATGATCAGTCACGTGATCAGTGCATGATCAGTCACGTGATCAGTGCATGATCATTTACGTGATCAGTGCATGATCAGTCACGTGACCAGTATATGGTTGCTACGTGATCATTCCATGACAGCCACGTGAGCAGTGCATGATAGCCACGTGATGTGCATGAGTTACGTGATCAGTGTATGATCAGCCACGTGATCAGTGCATGAGTCCACGTGATCAGTGCATGATAGTCACGTGACAGTGTGTGATCAGCCACGTGATCAGTGCATGATCAGCCACGTGATCAGTGCATGATAGCCACGTGATCAGTGCATGATCAGTTACGTGATCAGTGTATGATCAGCCACGTGATCAGTGCATGATATCCACGTGATCAGTGCATGACAGCCACGTGATCAGTGCATGATAGCCACGTGATCAGTGCATGATCAGTCACGTGATACATGTGTGATCAGCCACGTGATCAGTGCATGATGAGCCACGTGATCAGTGCAGGATCAATTACGTGATCAGTGCATGATCAGTCACGTGACCAGTACATGGTTGCTACGTGATCGTTGCATGATCAGCCACGTGAGCAGTGCATGATAGCCACGTGATCAGTGCATGATCAGTCACGTGATCAGTACATGATCAGTCACGTGAACAGTGCATGATCATTTACGTGATCTTTGCATGATCAGTCACGTGACCAGTATATGGTTGCTACGTGATCATTCCATGACGAGCCACGTGAGCAGTGCTTGATAGCCATGTGATGTGTGCATGAGTTACGTGAGCAGAGTATGATCAGCCACGTGATCAGTGCATGAGTGCCACGTGATCAGTGCATGATATGTCACGTGACAGGTGTGTGATCAGCCACGTGAACAGTGCATGTTCAGCCACGTGATCAGTGCATGATAGCCACGTGATCAGTGCATGATCAGTTACATGAGCAGTGTATGATCAGCCACGTGATCAGTGCATGGTCAGACACGTGAACAGTGTATGATCAGCCACGTGATCAGTGCATGATATCCAAGTGATCAGTGCATGATCATCACGTGATCAGTGTATGATCAGCCACGTGAACAGTGCATGCTCAGTCACGTGATCTGGGCCTGCTGAGCTGCGTGATTACTGTCTGCTCATCTGCTTGACAATTGCCAGCTGAGCTGCACGATTCCTGCCTGTCATCTGCTTGACAATTGCCAGCTGTGCTGCGTAATTCCTGCCTGCTCAGCTGCTTGATTATTGCCAGCTGAGCAGCATGATTCCTCACACCTGAGTTCCATGATTATTGCCTGCTGACTGTTTGATTCGTGCCTACTCAGCTCTTTGTTTATTGCCTCCAGAGGCACATGATCAGTGTATGATAGCAAACATGATCAGCGCATGATCAGTCACATGATCAGCGCCATTAAGTCACGTGATCACTACATGATAGTCATGTGATCAGTCCATGCTCAGTCACGGTATCAGTGCATGATCAGCCACGTGATCAGTGCATGATCTGTCACATGATTAGTGTATGATCATCCACGTGATCAGTGCATGGGCAGTCATGTGATCAGTGCATGATATAGACGTGATCAGTGCATGATCAGTCTCGTGATCAGTGCATGATAGCCACGTGATCAGTGCATGATCAGTCACCTGATGGGTGTATGATCATTCACGTGACCTGTACATGGTAGCTACATGATCATTGCATGATCAGCCACGTGAGTAGTGCATGATAGCCACGTGATCAGTGCATGATCAGTCACGTGATCAGTGCATGATCAGTCATGTGACCAGTACATGGTAGCTGCGTGATCATGCATGATCAGCCACGTGATCAGTGCATGATAGCCACGTGATCAGTGCATGATCAGACACGTGATCAGTGCATGATCAGTCACGTGATCAGTGCATGATCAGCCACGTGATCAGTGCATGATCAGTCACGTGATCAGTGCATGATCAGCCACGTGATCAGTGCATGATCAGGCACGTGATCAGTGCATGATCAGCCACGTGATCAGTGCATGATCAGCCACGTGATCAGTGCATGATCAGTCACGTGATCAGTGCATGATCAGTTACGTGATCAGTGCATGATCAGCCACGTGATCAGTGCATGATCAGCCACGTGATCAGTGCATGATCAGTTACGTGATCAGTGCATGATCAGTCACGTGATCAGTGCATGGTAGCTACGTGATCAGTGCATGATCAGCCACGTGATCAGTGCATGATAGCCACGTGATCAGTGCATGATAGCCACGTGATCAGTGCATGATCAGTCATGTGATAGTGTGATCAGCCACGTGATCAGTGCATGATAGCCACGTGATCAGTGCATGATAGCCACGTGATCAGTGCATGATCAGTCACGTGATACAGTGTGATCAGCCACGTGATCAGTGCATGATCAGCCACGTGATCAGTGCATGATCAATTACGTGATCAGTGCATGATCAGTCACGTGACCAGTACATGGTTGCTACGTGATCAGTGCATGATCAGCCACGTGAGCAGTGCATGATAGCCACGTGATCAGTGCATGATCAGTCACGTGATCAGTGCATGATCAGTCACGTGATCAGTGCATGATCAGTCACGTGATCAGTGCATGATCAGTCACGTGATCAGTATATGGTAGCTACGTGATCATTCCATGATCAGCCACGTGATCAGTGCATGATAGCCACGTGATCAGTGCATGAGTCACGTGATCAGTGCATGATCAGCCACGTGATCAGTGCATGAGTCCACGTGATCAGTGCATGATAGTCACGTGACAGTGCATGATCAGCCACGTGATCAGTGCATGATCAGCCACGTGATCAGTGCATGATAGCCACGTGATCAGTGCATGATCAGTTACGTGATCAGTGCATGATCAGCCACGTGATCAGTGCATGATATCCACGTGATCAGTGCATGACAGCCACGTGATCAGTGCATGAGAGCCACGTGATCAGTGCATGATCAGTCACGTGATACATGTGTGATCAGCCACGTGATCAGTGCATGATGAGCCACGTGATCAGTGCATGATCAATTACGTGATCAGTGCATGATCAGTCACGTGACCAGTACATGGTTGCTACGTGATCGTGCATGATCAGCCACGTGAGCAGTGCATGATAGCCACGTGATCAGTGCATGATCAGTCACGTGATCAGTACATGATCAGTCACGTGAACAGTGCATGATCATTTACGTGATCAGTGCATGATCAGTCACGTGACCAGTATATGGTTGCTACGTGATCATTCCATGACAGCCACGTGAGCAGTGCATGATAGCCACGTGATGTGTGCATGAGTTACGTGAGCAGAGTATGATCAGCCACGTGATCAGTGCATGAGTGCCACGTGATCAGTGCATGATATGTCACGTGACAGGTGTGTGATCAGCCACGTGAACAGTGCATGTTCAGCCACGTGATCAGTGCATGATAGCCACGTGATCAGTGCATGATCAGTTACGTGAGCAGTGTATGATCAGCCACGTGATCAGTGCATGGTCAGACACGTGAACAGTGTATGATCAGCCACGTGATCAGTGCATGATATCCAAGTGATCAGTGCATGATCATCACGTGATCAGTGTATGATCAGCCACGTGAACAGTGCATGCTCAGTCACGTGATCTGGGCCTGCTGAGCTGCGTGATTACTGTCTGCTCATCTGCTTGACAATTGCCAGCTGAGCTGCACGATTCCTGCCTGTCATCTGCTTGACAATTGCCAGCTGTGCTGCGTAATTCCTGCCTGCTCAGCTGCTTGATTATTGCCAGCTGAGCAGCATGATTCCTCACACCTGAGTTCCATGATTATTGCCTGCTGACTGTTTGATTCGTGCCTACTCAGCTCTTTGTTTATTGCCTCCAGAGGCACATGATCAGTGTATGATAGCAAACATGATCAGCGCATGATCAGTCACATGATCAGCGCCATTAAGTCACGTGATCACTACATGATAGTCATGTGATCAGTCCATGCTCAGTCACGGTATCAGTGCATGATCAGCCACGTGATCAGTGCATGATCTGTCACAAGATTAGTGTATGATCATCCACGTGATCAGTGCACGGGCAGTCATGTGATCAGTGCATGATATAGACGTGAACAGTGCATGATCAGTCTCGTGATCAGTGCATGATAGCCACGTGATCAGTGCATGATCAGTCACCTGATGGGTGTATGATCATTCACGTGACCTGTACATGGTAGCTACATGATCATTGCATGATCAGCCACGTGAGTAGTGCATGATAGCCACGTGATCAGTGCATGATCAGTCACGTGATCAGTGCATGATCAGTCATGTGACCAGTACATGGTAGCTGCGTGATCATGCATGATCAGCCACGTGATCAGTGCATGATAGCCACGTGATCAGTGCATGATCAGACACGTGATCAGTGCATGATCAGTCACGTGATCAGTGCATGATCAGCCACGTGATCAGTGCATGATCAGGCACGTGATCAGTGCATGATCAGTCACGTGATCAGTGCATGATCAGCCACGTGATCAGTGCATGATCAGCCACGTGATCAGTGCATGATCAGCCACGTGATCAGTGCATGATCAATTACGTGCTCAGTGCATGAACAGTTACGTGACCAGTACATGGTAGCTACGTGATCAGTGCCTGATCAGCCACGTGATCAGTGCATGATAGCCACGTGATCAGTGCATGATAGCCACGTGATCAGTGCATGATCAGTCATGTGATACGTGTGTGATCAGCCACGTGATCAGTGCATGATATCCACGTGATCAGTGCATGACAGCCACGTGATCAGTGCATGAGAGCCACGTGATCAGTGCATGATCAGTCACGTGATACATGTGTGATCAGCCACGTGATCAGTGCATGATGAGCCACGTGATCAGTGCAGGATCAATTACGTGATCAGTGCATGATCAGTCACGTGACCAGTACATGGTTGCTACGTGATCGTTGCATGATCAGCCACGTGAGCAGAGCATGATAGCCACGTGATCAGTGCATGATCAGTCACGTGATCAGTACATGATCAGTCACGTGAACAGTGCATGATCATTTACGTGATCTTTGCATGATCAGTCACGTGACCAGTATATGGTTGCTACGTGATCATTCCATGACGAGCCACGTGAGCAGTGCATGATAGCCACGTGATGTGTGCATGAGTTACGCGAGCAGAGTATGATCAGCCACGTGATCAGTGCATGAGTGCCACGTGATCAGTGCATGATATGTCACGTGACAGGTGTGTCATCAGCCACGTGAACAGTGCATGTTCAGCCACGTGATCAGTGCATGATAGCCACGTGATCAGTGCATGATCAGTTACGTGAGCAGTGTATGATCAGCCACGTGATCAGTGCATGGTCAGACACGTGAACAGTGTATGATCAGCCACGTGATCAGTGCATGATATCCAAGTGATCAGTGCATGATCATCACGTGATCAGTGTATGATCAGCCACGTGAACAGTGCATGCTCAGTCACGTGATCTGGGCCTGCTGAGCTGCGTGATTACTGTCTGCTCATCTGCTTGACAATTGCCAGCTGAGCTGCACGATTCCTGCCTGTCATCTGCTTCAAAATTGCCAGCTGTGCTGCACGATTCCTGCCTGTCATCTGCTTGACATTGCCAGCTGTGCTGCATAATTCCTGCCTGTTCAGCTGCTTGATTATTGCCAGCTGAGCAGCATGATTCCTCACAGCTGAGTTCCATGATTATTGCCTGCTGACTGTTTGATTCGTGCCTACTCAGCTCTTTGTTTATTGCCTCCAGAGGCACATGATCAGTGTATGATAGCAAACATGATCAGCGCATGATCAGTCACATGATCAGCGCCATTAAGTCACGTGATCACTACATGATAGTCATGTGATCAGTCCATGCTCAGTCACGGTATCAGTGCATGATCAGCCACGTGATCAGTGCATGATCTGTCACAAGATTAGTGTATGATCATCCACGTGATCAGTGCATGGGCAGTCATGTGATCAGTGCATGATATAGACGTGATCAGTGCATGATCAGTCTCGTGATCAGTGCATGATAGCCACGTGATCAGTGCATGATCAGTCACCTGATGGGTGTATGATCATTCACGTGACCTGTACATGGTAGCTACATGATCATTGCATGATCAGCCACGTGAGTAGTGCATGATAGCCACGTGATCACTGCATGATCAGTCACGTGATCAGTGCATGATCAGTCATGTGACCAGTACATGGTAGCTGCGTGATCATGCATGATCAGCCACGTGAGCAGTGCATGATAGCCACGTGATCAGTGCATGATCAGACACGTGATCAGTGCATGATCAGTCACGTGATCAGTGCATGATCAGCCACGTGATCAGTGCATGATCAGGCACGTGATCAGTGTATGTCAGCCAAGTGATCAGTGCATGATAGCCACGTGATCAGTGCATGATCAGTCACGTGATCAGTGCATGATCAGTATGTGATCAGTGTATGATCAGCCACGTGATCAGTGCATGATCAGCCACATGATCAGTGCATGATCAATTACGTGATCAGTGCATGATCAGTCACGTGACCAGTACATGGTAGCTACGTGATCATTGCATGATCAGCCACGTGATCAGTGCATGATAGCCACGTGATCAGTGCATGATAGCCACGTGATCAGTGCATGATCAGTCATGTGATACGTGTGTGATCAGCCACGTGATCAGTGCATGATATCCACGTGATCAGTGCATGACAGCCACGTGATCAGTGCATGAGAGCCACGGATCAGTGCATGATCAGTCACGTGATACATGTGTGATCAGCCACGTGATCAGTGCATGATGAGCCACGTGATCAGTGCATGATCAATTACGTGATCAGTGCATGATCAGTCACGTGACCAGTACATGGTTGCTACGTGATCGTTGCATGATCAGCCACGTGAGCAGTGCATGATAGCCACGTGATCAGTGCATGATCAGTCACGTGATCAGTACATGATCAGTCACGTGAACAGTGCATGATCATTTACGTGATCTTTGCATGATCAGTCACGTGACCAGTATATGGTTGCTACGTGATCATTCCATGACGAGCCACGTGAGCAGTGCATGATAGCCACGTGATGTGTGCATGAGTTACGTGAGCAGAGTATGATCAGCCACGTGATCAGTGCATGAGTGCCACGTGATCAGTGCATGATATGTCACGTGACAGTGTGTGATCAGCCACGTGAACAGTGCATGATCAGCCACGTGATCAGTGCATGATAGCCACGTGATCAGTGCATGATCAGTTACGTGAGCAGTGTATGATCAGCCACGTGATCAGTGCATGGTCAGACACGTGAACAGTGTATGATCAGCCACGTGATCAGTGCATGATATCCAAGTGATCAGTGCATGATCATCACGTGATCAGTGTATGATCAGCCACGTGAACAGTGCATGCTCAGTCACGTGATCTGGGCCTGCTGAGCTGCGTGATTACTGTCTGCTCATCTGCTTGACAATTGCCAGCTGAGCTGCACGATTCCTGCCTGTCATCTGCTTGACAATTGCCAGCTGTGCTGCGTAATTCCTGCCTGTTCAGCTGCTTGATTATTGCCAGCTGAGCAGCATGATTCCTCACACCTGAGTTCCATGATTATTGCCTGCTGACTGTTTGATTCGTGCCTACTCAGCTCTTTGTTTATTGCCTCCAGAGGCACATGATCAGTGTATGATAGCAAACATGATCAGCGCATGATCAGTCACATGATCAGTGCCATTAAGTCACGTGATCACTACATGATAGTCATGTGATCAGTCCATGCTCAGTCACGGTATCAGTGCATGATCAGCCACGTGATCAGTGCATGATCTGTCACAAGATTAGTGTATGATCATCCACGTGATCAGTGCATGGGCAGTCATGTGATCAGTGCATGATATAGACGTGAACAGTGCATGATCAGTCTCGTGATCAGTGCATGATAGCCACGTGATCAGTGCATGATCAGTCACCTGATGGGTGTATGATCATTCACGTGACCTGTACATGGTAGCTACATGATCATTGCATGATCAGCCACGTGAGTAGTTCATGATAGCCACGTGATCACTGCATGATCAGTCACGTGATCAGTGCATGATCAGTCATGTGACCAGTACATGGTAGCTGCGTGATCATGGCATGATCAGCCACGTGAGCAGTGCATGATAGCCACGTGATCAGTGCATGATCAGACACGAGATCAGTGCATGATCAGTCACGTGATCAGTGCATGATCAGCCACGTGATCAGTGCATGACCAGGCACGTGATCAGTGTATGTCAGCCAAGTGATCAGTGCATGATAGCCACGTGATCAGTGCATGATCAGTCACGTGATCAGTGCATGATCAGTTATGTGATCAGTGTATGATCAGCCACGTGATCAGTGCATGATCAGCCACATGATCAGTGCATGATCATTTACGTGATCAGTGCATGATCAGTCACGTGACCAGTACATGGTAGCTACGTGATCATTGCATGATCAGCCACGTGATCAGTGCATGATAGCCACGTGATCAGTGCATGATAGCCACGTGATCAGTGCATGATCAGTCATGTGATACGTGTGTGATCAGCCACGTGATCAGTGCATGATATCCACGTGATCAGTGCATGACAGCCACGTGATCAGTGCATGAGAGCCACGGGATCAGTGCATGATCAGTCACGTGATACATGTGTGATCAGCCACGTGATCAGTGCATGATGAGCCACGTGATCAGTGCAGGATCAATTACGTGATCAGTGCATGATCAGTCACGTGACCAGTACATGGTTGCTACGTGATCGTTGCATGATCAGCCACGTGAGCAGAGCATGATAGCCACGTGATCAGTGCATGATCAGTCACGTGATCAGTACATGATCAGTCACGTGAACAGTGCATGATCATTTACGTGATCTTTGCATGATCAGTCACGTGACCAGTATATGGTTGCTACGTGATCATTCCATGACGAGCCACGTGAGCAGTGCATGATAGCCACGTGATGTGTGCATGAGTTACGTGAGCAGAGTATGATCAGCCACGTGATCAGTGCATGAGTGCCACGTGATCAGTGCATGATATGTCACGTGACAGGTGTGTGATCAGCCACGTGAACAGTGCATGTTCAGCCACGTGATCAGTGCATGATAGCCACGTGATCAGTGCATGATCAGTTACGTGAGCAGTGTATGATCAGCCACGTGATCAGTGCATGGTCAGACACGTGAACAGTGTATGATCAGCCACGTGATCAGTGCATGATATCCAAGTGATCAGTGCATGATCATCACGTGATCAGTGTATGATCAGCCACGTGAACAGTGCATGCTCAGTCACGTGATCTGGGCCTGCTGAGCTGCGTGATTACTGTCTGCTCATCTGCTTGACAATTGCCAGCTGAGCTGCACGATTCCTGCCTGTCATCTGCTTGACAATTGCCAGCTGTGCTGCGTAATTCCTGCCTGCTCAGCTGCTTGATTATTGCCAGCTGAGCAGCATGATTCCTCACACCTGAGTTCCATGATTATTGCCTGCTGACTGTTTGATTCGTGCCTACTCAGCTCTTTGTTTATTGCCTCCAGAGGCACATGATCAGTGTATGATAGCAAACATGATCAGCGCATGATCAGTCACATGATCAGCGCCATTAAGTCACGTGATCACTACATGATAGTCATGTGATCAGTCCATGCTCAGTCACGGTATCAGTGCATGATCAGCCACGTGATCAGTGCATGATCTGTCACAAGATTAGTGTATGATCATCCACGTGATCAGTGCACGGGCAGTCATGTGATCAGTGCATGATATAGACGTGAACAGTGCATGATCAGTCTCGTGATCAGTGCATGATAGCCACGTGATCAGTGCATGATCAGTCACCTGATGGGTGTATGATCATTCACGTGACCTGTACATGGTAGCTACATGATCATTGCATGATCAGCCACGTGAGTAGTTCATGATAGCCACGTGATCACTGCATGATCAGTCACGTGATCAGTGCATGATCAGTCATGTGACCAGTACATGGTAGCTGCGTGATCATGGCATGATCAGCCACGTGAGCAGTGCATGATAGCCACGTGATCAGTGCATGATCAGACACGTGATCAGTGCATGATCAGTCACGTGATCAGTGCATGATCAGCCACGTGATCAGTGCATGATCAGGCACGTGATCAGTGTATGTCCAGCCAAGTGATCAGTGCATGATAGCCACGTGATCAGTGCATGATCAGTCACGTGATCAGTGCATGATCAGTTACGTGATCAGTGTATGATCAGCCACGTGATCAGTGCATGATCAGCCACGTGATCAGTGCATGATCAATTACGTGATCAGTGCATGATCAGTCACGTGACCAGTACATGGTAGCTACGTGATCATTGCATGATCAGCCACGTGATCAGTGCATGATAGCCACGTGATCAGTGCATGATCAGCCACGTGATCAGTGCATGATCAGTCACGTGATACAGTGTGTGATCAGCCACGTGATCAGTGCATGATATCCACGTGATCAGTGCATGACAGCCACGTGATCAGTGCATGAGAGCCACGTGATCAGTGCATGATCAGTCACGTGATCATGTGTGATCAGCCACGTGATCAGTGCATGATCAGCCACGTGATCAGTGCATGATCAATTACGTGATCAGTGCATGATCAGTCACGTGACAGTACATGGTTGCTACGTGATCAGTGCATGATCAGCCACGTGATCAGTGCATGATAGCCACGTGATCAGTGCATGATCAGTCACGTGATCAGTGCATGATCAGCCACGTGATCAGTGCATGATCAGACACGTGATCAGTGCATGATCAGCCACGTGATCAGTGCATGATAGCCACGTGATCAGTGCATGATCAGCCACGTGATCAGTGCATGATCAGCCACGTGAACAGTGCATGCTCAGTCACGTGATCTGGGCCTGCTGAGCTGCGTGATTACTGTCTGCTCATCTGCTTGACAATTGCCAGCTGAGCTGCACGATTCCTGCCTGTCATCTGCTTGACAATTGCCAGCTGTGCTGCGTAATTCCTGCCTGTTCAGCTGCTTGATTATTGCCAGCTGAGCAGCATGATTCCTCACACCTGAGTTCCATGATTATTGCCTGCTGACTGTTTGATTCGTGCCTACTCAGCTCTTTGTTTATTGCCTCCAGAGGCACATGATCAGTGTATGATAGCAAACATGATCAGCGCATGATCAGTCACATGATCAGCGCCATTAAGTCACGTGATCACTACATGATAGTCATGTGATCAGTCCATGCTCAGTCACGGTATCAGTGCATGATCAGCCACGTGATCAGTGCATGATCTGTCACAAGATTAGTGTATGATCATCCACGTGATCAGTGCACGGGCAGTCATGTGATCAGTGCATGATATAGACGTGATCAGTGCATGATCAGTCACGTGATCAGTGCATGATAGCCACGTGATCAGTGCATGATCAGTCACCTGATGGGTGTATGATCATTCACGTGACCTGTACATGGTAGCTACATGATCATTGCATGATCAGCCACGTGAGAGTGCATGATAGCCACGTGATCAGTGCATGATCAGTCACGTGATCAGTGCATGATCAGTCATGTGACCAGTACATGGTAGCTGCGTGATCATGCATGATCAGCCACGTGAGCAGTGCATGATAGCCACGTGATCAGTGCATGATCAGTCACGTGATCAGTGCATGATCAGTCACGTGATCAGTGCATGATCAGCCACGTGATCAGTGCATGATCAGGCACGTGATCAGTGTATGTCAGCCACGTGATCAGTGCATGATAGCCACGTGATCAGTGCATGATCAGTCACGTGATCAGTGCATGATCAGTTACGTGATCAGTGTATGATCAGCCACGTGATCAGTGCATGATCAGCCACGTGATCAGTGCATGATCAATTACGTGATCAGTGCATGATCAGCCACGTGACCAGTGCATGGTAGCTACGTGATCAGTGCATGATCAGCCACGTGATCAGTGCATGATCAGCCACGTGATCAGTGCATGATCAGCCACGTGATCAGTGCATGATCAGTCATGTGATACAGTGTATGATCAGCCACGTGATCAGTGCATGATATCCAGTGATCAGTGCATGATCATCACGTGATCAGTGTATGATCAGCCACGTGAACAGTGCATGCTCCGTCACGTGATCTGGGCCTGCTGAGCTGCGTGATTACTGTCTGCTCATCTGCTTGACAATTGCCAGCTGAGCTGCACGATTCCTGCCTGTCATCTGCTTGACAATTGCCAGCTGTGCTGCGTAATTCCTGCCTGCTCAGCTGCTTGATTATTGCCAGCTGAGCAGCATGATTCCTCACACCTGAGTTCCATGATTATTGCCTGCTGACTGTTTGATTCGTGCCTACTCAGCTCTTTGTTTATTGCCTCCAGAGGCACATGATCAGTGTATGATAGCAAACATGATCAGCGCATGATCAGTCACATGATCAGCGCCATTAAGTCACGTGATCACTACATGATAGTCATGTGATCAGTCCATGCTCAGTCACGGTATCAGTGCATGATCAGCCACGTGATCAGTGCATGATCTGTCACATGATTAGTGTATGATCATCCACGTGATCAGTGCATGGGCAGTCATGTGATCAGTGCATGATATAGACGTGATCAGTGCATGATCAGTCTCGTGATCAGTGCATGATAGCCACGTGATCAGTGCATGATCAGTCACCTGATGGGTGTATGATCATTCACGTGACCTGTACATGGTAGCTACATGATCATTGCATGATCAGCCACGTGAGTAGTGCATGATAGCCACGTGATCACTGCATGATCAGTCACGTGATCAGTGCATGATCAGTCATGTGACCAGTACATGGTAGCTGCGTGATCATGCATGATCAGCCACGTGAGCAGTGCATGATAGCCACGTGATCAGTGCATGATCAGTCACGTGATCAGTGCATGATCAGTCACGTGATCAGTGCATGATCAGCCACGTGATCAGTGCATGATCAGTCACGTGATCAGTGCATGATCAGCCACGTGATCAGTGCATGACCAGGCACGTGATCAGTGTATGATCAGCCACGTGATCAGTGCATGATAGCCACGTGATCAGTGCATGATCAGTCACGTGATCAGTGCATGATCAGTTACGTGATCAGTGCATGATCAGCCACGTGATCAGTGCATGATCAGCCACGTGATCAGTGCATGATCAATTACGTGACCAGTACAAGGTAGCTACGTGATCATTGCCTGATAAGCCACGTGATCAGTGCATGATAGCCACGTGATCAGTGCATGATAGCCACGTGATCAGTGCATGATCAGTCATGTGATAGTGTGTGATCAGCCACGTGATCAGTGCATGATATCCACGTGATCAGTGCATGATCAGCCACGTGATCAGTGCATGAGAGCCACGGGATCAGTGCATGATCAGTCACGTGATACATGTGTGATCAGCCACGTGATCAGTGCATGATGAGCCACGTGATCAGTGCATGATCAATTACGTGATCAGTGCATGATCAGTCACGTGATCAGTACATGGTTGCTACGTGATCAGTGCATGATCAGCCACGTGAGCAGTGCATGATAGCCACGTGATCAGTGCATGATCAGACACGGGATCAGTGCATGATCAGTCACGTGATCAGTGCATGATCAGCCACGTGATCAGTGCATGATCAGGCACGTGATCAGTGCATGATCAGCCACGTGATCAGTGCATGATAGCCACGTGATCAGTGCATGATCAGTCACGTGATCAGTGCATGATCAGTTATGTAATCAGTGTATGATCAGCCACGTGATCAGTGCATGATCAGCCACGTGATCAGTGCATGATCATTTACGTGATCAGTGCATGATCAGTTACGTGATCAGTACATGGTAGCCACGTGATCATTGCCTGATCAGGCACGTGATCAGTGCATGATAGCCACGTGATCAGTGCATGATAGCCACGTGATCAGTGCATGATCAGTCATGTGATAGTGTGTGATCAGCCACATGATCAGTGCATGATATCCACGTGATCAGTGCATGATCAGCCACGTGATCAGTGCATGAGCAGCCACGGGATCAGTGCATGATCAGTCACGTGATACATGCATGATCAGCCACGTGATCAGTGCATGATGAGCCACGTGATCAGTGCAGGATCAATTACGTGATCAGTGCATGATCAGTCACGTGACCAGTACATGGTTCACGTGATCAGTGCATGATCAGCCACGTGAGCAGTGCATGATAGCCACGTGGTCAGTGCATGATCAGTCACGTGATTAGTACATGATCAGTCACGTGAACAGTGCATGTTCAGCCACGTGATCAGTGCATGATAGCCACGTGATCAGTGCATGATCAGTTACGTGAGCAGTGTATGATCAGCCACGTGATCAGTGCATGGTCAGACACGTGAACAGTGTATGATCAGCCACGTGATCAGTGCATGATATCCAAGTGATCAGTGCATGATCATCACGTGATCAGTGTATGATCAGCCACGTGACAGTGCATGCTCAGTCACGTGATCTGGGCCTGCTGAGCTGCGTGATTACTGTCTGCTCATCTGCTTGACAATTGCCAGCTGAGCTGCACGATTCCTGCCTGTCATCTGCTTGACAATTGCCAGCTGTGCTGCGTAATTCCTGCCTGCTCAGCTGCTTGATTATTGCCAGCTGAGCAGCATGATTCCTCACACCTGAGTTCCATGATTATTGCCTGCTGACTGTTTGATTCGTGCCTACTCAGCTCTTTGTTTATTGCCTCCAGAGGCACATGATCAGTGTATGATAGCAAACATGATCAGCGCATGATCAGTCACATGATCAGCGCCATTAAGTCACGTGATCACTACATGATAGTCATGTGATCAGTCCATGCTCAGTCACGGTATCAGTGCATGATCAGCCACGTGATCAGTGCATGATCTGTCACAAGATTAGTGTATGATCATCCACGTGATCAGTGCACGGGCAGTCATGTGATCAGTGCATGATATAGACGTGAACAGTGCATGATCAGTCTCGTGATCCGTGCATGATAGCCACGTGATCAGTGCATGATCAGTCACCTGATGGGTGTATGATCATTCACGTGACCTGTACATGGTAGCTACATGATCATTGCATGATCAGCCACGTGAGTAGTTCATGATAGCCACGTGATCACTGCATGATCAGTCACGTGATCAGTGCATGATCAGTCATGTGACCAGTACATGGTAGCTGCGTGATCATGCATGATCAGCCACGTGAGCAGTGCATGATAGCCACGTGATCAGTGCATGATCAGACACGTGATCAGTGCATGATCAGTCACGTGATCAGTGCATGATCAGCCACGTGATCAGTGCATGACCAGGCACGTGATCAGTGTATGTCCAGCCAAGTGATCAGTGCATGATAGCCACGTGATCAGTGCATGATCAGTCACGTGATCAGTGCATGATCAGTTACGTGATCAGTGTATGATCAGCCACGTGATCAGTGCATGATCAGCCACATGATCAGTGCATGATCACTTACGTGCTCAGTGCATGATCAGTTACTTGACCAGTACATGGTAGCTTCGTGATCATTGCCTGATAAGCCACGTGATCAGTGCATGATAGCCACGTGATCAGTGCATGATAGTCACGTGATCAGTGCATGATCAGTCATGTGATACGTGTGTGATCAGCCACATGATCTGTGCATGATAGCCACGTGATCAGTATATGGTAGCTACGTGATCATTCCATGACAGCCACGTGAGCAGTGCATGATCAGTCACGCGATGCATGTGATGAGTTACGTGAGCAGAGTATGATGAGCCACGTGATCAGTGCAGGATCCATTACGTGATCAGTGCATGATATGTCACGTGACCAGTGTGTGATCGCTACGCGAACGCTGCATGTTCAGCCACGCGAGCAGTGCATGATAGCCACGTGATCAGTGCATGATCAGTTACGTGAGCAGTGTATGATCAGCCACGTGAACAGTGCATGGTCATTTACGTGAACAGTGTATGATCAGCCACGGGATCAGTGCATGATATCCAAGTGATCATCCATGACCACCACGTGAGCAGTGCATGATGGCCACGTGAACAGTGCATGCTCAGTCACGTGATCTGGGCCTGCTGAGCTGCGTGATTACTGTCTGCTCATCTGCTTGACAATTGCCAGCTGAGCTGCACGATTCCTGCCTGTCATCTGCTTGACAATTGCCAGCTGTGCTGCATAATTCCTGCCTGTTCAGCTGCTTGATTATTGCCAGCTGAGCAGCATGATTCCTCACACCTGAGTTCCATGATTATTGCCTGCTGACTGTTTGATTCGTGCCTACTCAGCTCTTTGTTTATTGCCTCCAGAGGCACATGATCAGTGTATGATAGCAAACATGATCAGCACATGATCAGTCACATGATCAGCGCCATTAAGTCACGTGATCACTACATGATAGTCATGTGATCAGTCCATGCTCAGTCACGGTATCAGTGCATGATCAGCCACGTGATCAGTGCATGATCTGTCACAAGATTAGCGTATGATCATCCACGTGATCAGTGCACGGCAGTCATGTGATCAGTGCATGATATAGACGGAACAGTGCATGATCAGTCTCGTGATCAGTGCATGATAGCCACGTGATCAGTGCATGATCAGTCACCTGATGGGTGTATGATCATTCACGTGACCTGTACATGGTAGCTACATGATAATTGCATGATCAGCCACGTGAGTAGTTCATGATAGCCACGCGATCACTGCATGATCAGTCACGTGATCAGTGCATGATCAGTCATGTGACCAGCACATGGTAGCTGCGTGATCATGGCATGATCAGCCACGTGAGCAGAGCATGATAGCCACGTGATCAGTGCATGATCAGACACGATCAGTGCATGATCAGTCACGCGAACAGTGCATGATCAGTTACGTGATTTGTGCATGATCAGTCACGTGACCAGTATATGGCAGCTACGTGATCATTCCATGATAGCCACGGGAGAAGTGCATGATCAGTCACGTGATGTGTGCATGATCAGTTACGTGATCAGTGTATGATCAGCCACGTGATCAGTGCATGAGCCACATGATCAGTGCATGATCAATTACGTGATCAGTGCATGATCAGTTACGTGACAGTACATGGTAGCTACGTGATCATTGCATGATAAGCCACGTGATCAGTGCATGATAGCCACGTGATCAGTGCATGATAGCCTCGTGATCAGTGCCTGATCAGTCATGTGATACGTGTGTGATCAGCCACGTGATCAGTGCATGATATCCAAGTGATCAGTGCATGATCATCACGCGATCAGTGTATGATCAGCCACGTGAACAGTGCATGCTCAGTCACGTGATCTGGGCCTGCTGAGCTGCGTGATTACTGTCTGCTCATCTGCTTGACAATTGCCAGCTGAGCTGCACGATTCCTGCCTGTCATCTGCTTGACAATTGCCAGCTGTGCTGCGTAATTCCTGCCTGCTCAGCTGCTTGATTATTGCCAGCTGAGCAGCATGATTCCTCACACCTGTGTTCCATGATTATTGCCTGCTGACTGTTTGATTCGTGCCTACTCAGCTCTTTGTTTATTGCCTCTAGAGGCACATGATCACTGTATGATAGCAAACATGATCAGCATGATCAGTCACATGATCAGCGCATTAAGTCACGTGATCACTACATGATAGTCATGTGATCAGTCCATGCTCAGTCACGTATCAGTGCATGATCAGCCACGTGATCAGTGCATGATCTGTCACAAGATTAGTGTATGATCATCCACGTGATCAGTGCACGGGCAGTCATGTGATCAGTGCATGATATGACGTGAACAGTGCATGATCAGTCTCGTGATCAGTGCATGATAGCCACGCGATCAGTGCATGATCAGTCACCTGATGGGTGTATGATCATTCACGTGACCTGTACATGGTAGCTACATGATCATTGCATGATCAGCCACGTGAGTAGTTCATGATAGCCACGCGATCACTGCATGATCAGTCACGTGATCAGTGCATGATCAGTCATGTGACCAGTACATGGTAGCTGCGATCATGGCATGATCAGCCACGTGAGAAGTGCATGATCAGCCACGTGATCAGTGCATGATCAGACACGAGATCAGTGCATGATCAGTCACGGATCAGTGCATGATCAGACACGATCATTGCATGATCAGTCACGTGATCAGTGCATGATCAGCCACGTGATCAGTGCATGACCAGCACGTGATGCATGGTCAGCCAAGTGATCAGTGCATGATAGCCACGTGATCAGTGCATGATCAGTCACGTGATCAGTGCATGATCAGATGTGATCAGTGATGATCAGCCACGTGATCAGTGAATGATCAGCCACATGATCAGTGCATGATCAATTACGATCAGTGCATGATCAGTTACGTAACCAGTACAAGGTAGCTACGTGATCATGCCTGATAAGCCACGTGATCAGTGCATGATAGCCACGTGATCAGTGCATGATAGCCACGTGATCAGTGCATGATCAGTCATGTGATACGTGTGATCAGCCACATGATCAGTGCATGATATCCACGTGATCAGTGCATGAGAGCCACGGGATCAGTGCATGATCAGTCACGTGATACATGTGATCAGCCACGTGATCAGTTCATGATGAGCCACGTGATCAGTGCAGGATCAATTACGCGATCAGTGCATGATCAGTCACGTGACCAGTACATGGTTGCTACGTGATCGCTGCATGATCAGCCACGTGAGCAGAGCATGATAGCCACGTGGTCAGTGCATGATCGGTCACGTGATCACTACATGATCAGACACGTGAACAGTGCATGATCATTTACGTGATCTTTGCATGATCAGTCACGCTACCAGTATATGGTTGCTACGCGATCATTCCATGACGAGCCACGTGAGCAGTGCATGATAGCCACGTGATGTGTGCATGAGTTACGTGAGCAGAGTATGATCAGCCACGTGATCAGTGCATGAGTGCCACGTGATCAGTGCATGATATGTCACGTGACAGGTGTGTGATCAGCCACGCGAACAGTGCATGTTCAGCCACGTGATCAGTGCATGATAGCCACGTGATCAGTGCATGATTACGTGAGCAGTGCATGATCAGCCACGTGATCAGTGCATGATAGCCACGTGATCAGTGCGTGAGAGCCACGGGATCGTGCATGATCAGTCACTGATCATGTGTGATCAGCCACGTGATCAGTGCATGATGAGCCACATGATCAGTGCAGGATCAATTACGGATCAGTGCATGATAGTATCACGTGACCAGTACATGGTTGCTGTCACGATCTGCATGATCAGTCACGTGATCAGAGCATGATAGCCACGTGGTCAGTGCATGATCAGTCACGTGATCACTACATGATCAGACACGTGAACAGTGCATGATCAGTTACGTGATCTGTGCATGATCAGTCACGTGACCAGTATATGGTAGCCACGTGATCAGTCCATGATGACAGCCACCGTGAGCAGCATGATATAGTCACGTGATCAGTGCATGAGTTACGTGAGCAGTATGATCAGCCACGTGATCAGTGCATGAGTTCCACGTGATCAGTGCATGATATGTGACAGGTGTGTGATCAGCCACATGAACAGTGCATGATCAGCCACGCGATCAGTGCATGATAGCCACGTGATCAGTGCATGATCAGTCACGTGAGCAGTGTATGATCAGCCACGTGATCAGTGCATGATATCCACGCGATCAGTGCATGATCAGCCACGCGATCAGTGCATGAGAGCCACGGGATCAGTGCATGATCAGTCACGTGATACATGTGTGATCAGCCACGCGATCAGTGCATGATGAGCCACGTGATCAGTGCCGGATCAATTACGTGATCAGTGCATGATCAGTCACGTGACCAGGAAATGGTTGCTACGTGATCTTGCATGATCAGCCACGTGAGCAGAGCATGATAGCCACGTGGTCAGTGCATGATCAGTCACGTGATCAGTACATGATCAGTCACGTGAACAGTGCATGATCATTTACGTGATCTTTGCATGATCAGTCACGTTAGCAGTATATGGTTGCTACGTGATCATTCCATGACGAGCCACGTGAGCAGTGCATGATAGCCACGTGATGTGTGCATGAGTTACGTGGAGCAGAGTATGATCAGCCACGTGATCAGTGCATGAGTGCCACGTGATCAGTGCATGATATGTCACACAGGTGTGTGATCAGCCACGTGAACAGTGCATGTCTCAGCCACGTGATCAGTGCATGATAGCCACGTGATCAGTGCATGATCAGTTACGTGAGCAGTGTATGATCAGCCACGTGATCAGTGCATGGTCAGACACGTGAACAGTGTATGATCAGCCACGTGATCAGTGCATGATATCCAAGTGATCAGTACATGATCATCACGTGATCAGTGTATGATCAGCCACGTGAACAGTGCATGCTCAGTCACGTGATCTGGGCCTGCTGAGCTGCGTGATTACTGTCTGCTCATCTGCTTGACAATTGCCAGCTGAGCTGCACGATTCCTGCCCGTCATCTGCTTGACAATTGCCAGCTGTGCTGCGTAGTTCCTGCCTGCTCAGCTGCTTGATTATTGCCAGCTGAGCAGCATGATTCCTCACACCTGAGTTCCATGATTATTGCCTGCTGACTGTTTGATTCGTGCCTACTCAGCTCTTTGTTTATTGCCTCCAGAGGCACATGATCAGTGTATGATAGCAACATGATCAGCGCATGATCAGTCACATGATCAGCGCCATTAAGTCACGTGATCACTACATGATAGTCATGTGATCAGTCCATGCTCAGTCACGGTATCAGTGCATGATCAGCCACGTGATCAGTATGATCTGTCACAAGATTAGTGTATGATCATCCACGTGATCAGTGCACGGGCAGTCATGTGATCAGTGCATGATATAGACGTGAACAGTGCATGATCAGTCTCGTGATCAGTGCATGATAGCCACGCGATCAGTGCATGATCAGTCACCTGATGGGTGTATGATCATTCACGTGACCTGTACATGGTAGCTACATGATCATTGCATGATCAGCCACGTGAGTAGTTCATGATAGCCACGTGATCACTGCATGATCAGTCACGTGATCAGTGCATGATCAGTCATGTGACCAGTACATGGTAGCTGCGTGATCATGGCATGATCAGCCACGTGAGCAGTGCATGATAGCCACGTGATCAGTGCATGATCAGACACGTGATCAGTGCATCAGTCACGTGATCAGTGCATGATCAGACACGGATCAGTGCATGATCAGCCACGTGATCAGTGCATGATCAGCCACGCGATCAGTGCATGACCAGGCACGTGATCAGTGTATGTCAGCCAAGTGATCAGTGCATGATAGCCACGTGATCAGTGCATGATCAGTCACGTGATCAGTGCATGATCAGTTATGTGATCAGTGTATGATCAGCCACGTGATCAGTGCATGATCAGCCACATGATCAGTGCATGATCAATTACGTGATCAGTGCATGATCAGTTACGGGACCAGTACAAGGTAGCTACGTGATCATTGCCTGATAAGCCACGCGATCAGTGCATGATAGCCACGCGATCAGTGCATGATAGCCACGTGATCAGTGCATGATCAGTCATGTGATACTGTGTGATCAGCCACATGATCAGTGCTTGATATCCACGTGATCAGTGCATGACAGCCACGATCAGTGCATGATCAGTCACGTGATACATGTGTGATCAGCCACGTGATCAGCATGATGAGCCACGTGATCAGTGCAGGATCAATTACGCGATCAGTGCATGATCAGTCACGACCAGTACATGGTTGCTACGCGATCGTTGATGATCAGCCACGTGAGCAGTGCATGATAGCCACGTGATCAGTGCATGATCAGTCACGTATGATGGCAGCGACTGATCAACACGAACAGTGCATGATCATTTACGTGATCTTTGCATGATCAGTCACGTTACCAGTATATGGTTGCTACGCGATCATTCCATGACGAGCCACGTGAGCAGTGCATGATAGCCACGTGATGTGCGCATGAGTTACGTGAGCAGAGATGGACTGATAGCCACGTGATCAGTGCATGAGTTCCACGTGATCAGTGCATGATATGTCACGTGACAGGTGTGTGATCAACCACGTGATCAGTGCATGTTCAGCCACGTGATCAGTGCATGATCAGCCACGTGATCAGTGCATGATCAGTTACGCGACCAGTACATGGTAGCTTCGTGATCATTGCCTGATAAGCCACGTGATCAGTGCATGATAGCCACGTGATCAGTGCATGATCAGCCACGTGATCAGTGCATGATAGCCACATGATCAGTGCATGATCATCCACATGATCAGTGCATGACAGCCACGTGATCAGTGCATGATAGCCAGGTGATCAGTGCATGATCAGTCACGTGATCAGTGCATGATCAGCCACG